>NW_022158027.1:0-72005 GCF_003316985.1 Fusarium coffeatum
CAGAGTCAACCAGTGCTACAGAGTCAACCAGTGCTACAGAGTCAAGTAGTGGTGCAGAGTCAAGGGCTATTGGGCTATTTCTAGGGATTCCTCTGCTTGTGGCGTCATTTCAATTGGTCTAGACTTCGGCACTTCAAATACGCGTCACCCAGTCGGCGTTTCCCTGTTGTGGGTAGACTTTATCATGTGAAGACAGCGATGAATTCAGTGATTGGGTTGGCGTTGGTAACAGCATGTAACACTGCGCCGTTGGGCTGACCCGAGAAGCCGAGGAATTTTGGTCCCTGCTTTTTCTTTTACGCCACGTCCTATAGAAAGCTCGTTATGGGGTCTGTAAGCGTCGTATAGCGTCGCACAGACAGGAACAGAAAGGTCCACTTTGTGAATCCTACCAACTCTATTCCATTCAGCTCCGAGGAATGGAAAATGCTGGAGGAATATGAGTTACTTTTATGAAGCAGTACTTGAGGAGAATAGCTATTGAAGTGTCTAAATTTAATGATCTGAAAACAGGTAGATGTTATGCTTGTCCTATTTTTGAGTTTTTCTGAGGCGTAAGTCCCCATTCTCAGGCACCATTGCCGGCTAAGCGAGCTAAGTCTCGGCTATTGGTTGTTAGTGTCTTCCAAGAATAAACCATCAAGTCCCATCGAGCTATTCCCAATATGGATCAATAATGCCTTCTTGACGCTGATCTAGAACATCTGTCTTGGGCCAGCTACTGCCGAAAGCGGCATGTCAATTTCCCAGGGTCCATCTAAAGCCAATACTACGACTCGTTGCATCGTATGACAGATTCTACCTTGCGGATATAGGGCTGTGCATCCCTTAAGCACCTGCCATTTATATCGCCCTTGTTCCTCGGGCTGCCTCTTTCTTGTTAATTTAATGTTTCGGCGTTTCCACACATTCGTTCAATATGGGTCTTTTGCAAAATTCAAGACGTGCGTTGTTGGTCAGCTGTATACTTGGACTTAGTACATTCTTTTTAAGCACCTACCTGCTCTTTTCATCCCAGCCACCAAGGTATTGTCTTCCCCTTTGTGCAGAACGAAACTGACCAACAATGATAGTACGGCCAACATTAGTACCGCGACTACTCCAAGCCAACCCGCACAACCCTCGAAACCGCAAATAACAGACTTTGTCAAGAGAAACTGCCACAAGAAGATCCGAGAGGAGCACAAGCGCAATGCTACCGATGCTCAAGAACAAACCCTGGCTTCGACGCTTGCCGAACTATGGAAGCCTTTAGTACATCCCATCACAGAACGGGTGTTTGTCACCGATAAGGGGGAGCGATTTGAAGTTCCGGAAGGACAGATGCGATGGAAGAGACCGTTGGGGAAGAAGGTTGTTCTTATCGATACGGATACACGGCTTGATGCAAGCAGCGAGAATACAATGTTAAACGAGTGTCCGTTGTACTACCCGACTCTTCCTGGACGAACTGCTGGACATCTCAACCACTATCTATATGGTACATTCCAATACCTACCAATTGACTACACGACTAACTTTATCAGCTATGATCCACGGTTACGACTACCGTTTAGTAAAAGCAGCAGACTACCCCGACCGACACGGTACATGGATCAAACCCGCCATCGCAAAAGAAGCTTTAAAATCCTACGACTTCGTTGTCTCACTCGACTCGGACGCTGTCTTCACCCACCTGGACCTCCCACTAGAATGGCTTATGAACCTCTGGGACGTGCACCCCGAAACCCTCATCGCAATGGCCTACGACCTCGACATAAAAGCCGACTACGACTCACACAACAATCTCATCCTGAACACAGGCTTCGTAATTTCACAAGCCAGCAAGCGCACACAAGAGCTATATTCCAGATGGGAAGATTGTCCCCGCAGCATTCCAGGCTGCGAAGCCTGGAATCTGAAGTGGGCGCATGAACAAAGCGCCTTTTCATATTACATCCGCTACGAATTCAACGGAACGCATGAGATCAAGGGGATTCCGTGTAATCATGCCAACGGGAATGAATTTGCGAATGAGGGGAACTGTGAATGCCAGGGTGTTTTTGTGAGCCATAATTGGCATACTAAGCACAAGGTTCCTGAGCTGCTTAGTAGGAGTGTTATGACTGCTATGGCGAGGAGATTGCATGGGCAGTTTCAGAAGGATATTGGGGGGTTTTTTACGGATGTTTCGAATGAGACTTATCCTTTGAAGGATATCACGATATAGACTGTATCACCATCAAGAGCGATAGATCATTTACACAGCTTCGTGAAAAGATTGGGTGGATAAGAGCGAGTGAATACGCGGGTTATTGTTAGCATGAACCAACATGCATAATTGAACGTCATGAAACCGCCAAGTGTCGTTGCGCAACCCCAGCAAACGGCGTAGAAGATCCACCACTATCCCCGACCCACCACTCACAAGTCACGGAACAGCGATCCGGGATGCAATCTGATGGCGCAGTACAAATCAGACCATGGACGGATAAAATGGATTTCACTGCAACATCGAACCAACATATCAGAAACTTGTTAAAAAGCCAACCCCGCTCTCTCTATTTCTCGAATTCTCGTTACCGTAATTATTCCTCTTTGTATTGGAGATTGAACAAATTAAACGAAATGGCTAGCGCTCCTGAAACAAAGATTACTTCCGGGAAGACGACCCCAAAGAAAGATGTATCATCCGGGGCGTTGTCTCCGGCACATGGCTCTGACACAGACGATGACCATCTGGTGAGTTGATGATATGCTAGTGAGGATGGCAATTGACTGATGGCCTTGTAGGAACCGGAAGTCCACGCCGACGATGATTCGGCCATTGGAGTCGTGAGTCCCCAGTCTACAGACAAGATGACCACTGATCTTATCGGTATCAGACCGATGATGAAATATCCACCGCGTCTTTGCGCTCCAGCATTCGAGAATATCATATGATCAACGGTCGTGGATACCATCGAGATGAGAGTTCGTAATTCGGTGAAGAAAACACGTACTCGATACAACTAACGTCATCCATAGCATACTATCTTCCCAGCGATGAGGTACCCTGCTAAGCCCATACTGCTTCGAGATGTGACTGACACTTTTGCAGCATGAATCTGAAAGACTAGGTATAACTCACGTAATTGTTTGAAGAACACGACTCACCGAAACTTGACAGATCTTCAGAACCATCAGCTGTTACTCACATTCGGTGGCAAGAAATGCTTTGCGCCCAATGCCGAGACAGCAAAGCGAGTCCTCGATGTTGGCACAGGCACGGGGATCTGGGCAGTCGAGTTTGGTACGTCAATCCCAATATGCATTAGCGTAACTTACTGATGTCTTTCAGCTGATGAACATCCTCATGCCGAGGTAAGCAACACCATCAATTTTAGTTCACATTACTTACCAACAGGTCGTTGGTATCGACATTGCCGCTATCCAACCAGCATTGTAAATATCATCGTCGCTCAATTGGCCACTGCTGATGATGCTAGTGTCCCTCCAAACTGCACCTTCGAGATTGACGACGCGGAGCAAGAGTGGACTTGGTCCAAGCCTTTTGACTACATCTTCGTCCGTCTTATGTCCGGGAGTTTCACAGACTGGGACAAGTTCACCAAGCAATGTTACAAGTAACCATCCTTTTTCTCTTTCACTCACCCTAATATTCCCTCACAAACCTCCTCTGACCGGTTTCCAGAAACCTAGAACCAGGCGGCTGGCTGGAAATAATCGACCCAACCTTCCCCGCCAAATCCGACGACGGAACCCTCAAACCCACCTCGCCCCTGCACAAATGGGATGAACTAACTGTTAAAGGCGCCGCAACACTCGGTCGGCCGTTCATCGAAACTGAAGACCATGAGCGTCGCATGAAAGAAGCAGGCTTCATCAACGTCACTAAGAAAACGTTCAAATGGCCCAGCAACACCTGGCCCAAGGATCCCAAGTATAAAGAAATCGGCCTCTGGACGCTTGCAAATATCGAGAGGAACTTGGAGAGTATTAGTTCGTTTTTGCTAAGGCAGGGATTGGGGATGACGCATGAGGAGATTGTGGTTTTCATTGCGAATGTTAGGGAGGAGATGAGGAATACTAAGGTTCATGCTTATTGGGAGGTGTAAGTTTTATTCTATGGTGGTTGGAATGATGCTGACGATTTGTAGGATTGTGGTCACTGGTCAGAAGCCAGAGTAGTGACACTCAAGAGCCATTACCATCCAGGCTTTCTTGAAAGGTTGAACCTTCATGGCCTACTATTGAAAAAGCAAATCGCAAGAGTCATTACATACTTCTGCTTTTTAACAACACAACGATCATCGGAAACTCCTCAGTCTTCCTACTCACAAAAAGCTGTATCTCGTCCTTATACCTGCCCATAAATAGTTACTCGCAGTTTATGCACAAGGGATGATCCCTGAGTAAGGATCTGCAGCTTACTCCCATACCTCAAGCTCTTGATGAGCTTAGTGCGTAGAGGTGATAAGGTCTCCGAGTCTTCTACGTCCCAGATGTTGGTGTGCATCCGCCATTCATAATTCTTCTGGATATTGTGCTGTATCGTAAGCGTCTCAGATCTTTCGTCGCTATATTCCACACGTACGGCAAGTCCAGTTGTGGTGGAACCCAAATAGGTGTAATTGCACTCGGGTGGAGCGACTTTTTCGTCTGAAAGTCTGTCATAAAAGGATGCAGCAGACATTGTTTCAAACACAACCGCGCGCACCGGTAGTTTAATACGTTCATCCACGCGGACTTCCATCACCAGACCATCTTCTAAGTTACCCCTGAAGCCGAGTCGACGTGTCTCGAACGGTAGATCCTCTCCCCACATCTTTTGTTTAAAACTCAAGTTACCTCCTGGCGAGTAGGGCTCAGGGGCGTGACGTTGGTATCCTGCAGCCATAGAACACTGATCGTCCCATGGAAGTATAGAATAGGCCCCGTGCTCTTCCAGAATAGATATGATCTCTTCGTTCTCGAGTTCGAAAGCATAGTCGAGGGCATTCTTTCCATTCCCACAAGGCTGGTTGACATCCAGACCATTCTGTATGGCTCTCTGAAACTCTCTTATAAATCCCCCTTTGACGAGCAACAAATATTCTTGGTAGTTGATTGAGGGCTTTTTGGATATTGACTTTGCTACCAAGGGGGCCAATAGCTCGAGTTCTGGCGTGTAAAGAAGGTCAACAGCTGACAGGTCATTCCCGGGCCGCCGCAAAGTTAGGGTAGCACCATGTTCAAGTAGAAGGTATACAATGTCAATTCGGCCAAACAGTAGTGCGTCGTAGATTGGAGGACGATGGGACTCGCCATTGTAATCCTTGCCATCAGGACACGCCCCTGCCTGGAGCAACTCCATAGCCATCGCGGTTCTACCATGTGCTGCTGCAAGTCCCAACGGCGTCAGTGAAAGCCCTCCCTCAATAGGATGCTGTCTTTCATGCCTATAGACCGACTGGATGGAAGCCTTCAAAGAGAATATGACGGCCCAATGCAATCCTCCAATGCGACCAGGAGCCACTGCTGCATTCTCATCCATAAGCGTAGCTAGTTGTCTATTTGGTTTGATTTCAAACATTTCAGCCACTTGTTGCAGAACATGACTGTTCCAGTCGCTGTGCTGAGACTTAAGAACCGGTCTACTGCCAGTCGGATCTCCTGATTCGACTCAACATCATCCAGTACCCTCGATATATCCGTTCCCCAATACTTAAGGGAATAAGTGAGAAGGGGGTGGCGGTGTTTAAACTGTTCGGTACAGGGAGGATTGCGTAGAGGCTCGTTCAAGTCACCCAGAGAAAGATAGCGTATCAGGGTAAGATGTATGTGTGCCTGGATGTTCGGGAACCAGGTTTTCTGCGTCTCCGGCCTCATCAAATAGTCACTGATTGTTTTATGAGCAACCAGAACCTCTTGATCCCTTGGGTCAACAACCAATAGTTCGCCACATAGTGTGTCTATACCCTGAAAAATTTCGTTCTGACTGTTATACTTGGTATCTGTCGCTCTGATAGCTAAGGCCTGTTTCAGCTGTTTTGATGTCATGCGGGCCTTCGCAAAGACCACCCAGAACAGAGCCTGTATAGCGCTGCAAGGCATATTCCCTTCAGGCTTTCTATAAGCTTCAGCCAAACGCTGGAGTCCCTTCTCATAGGCCTGTGAGGCCTCTGCTGGTAAGTGTTGAATGATGTCCCAACATTCAGCCTCGCTCTCCGCCTTGAGGACCTCGTCCATATGCAGCTTAGCCATTAGGAATGTTCCATCGCATTTGCACTTGAGTTCTGTAATAACATGCTTGGTGGCTTGGTGATGAAGGAACAAATGATTTCGCGACCTTGAAATGCGATCATGAATGTAAAGCTCAATATCGTGAGCAGTTGCTCGAAGTACGAGTTTTGGCTCCTCAACAGCCAGTGCTGTTATGTTAGCGTAAGGTCTTGATGTGATCATCAGCCGGCATTGGTTATTGCGTTTCAGTACGTCTCGCAGCATGTCGACAACATCTCTTTGGTAGTCTGATGGGACTTCATCGAGTCCATCTAAAATAAGGAGAGTCTTCCCGGCTTTGGAGATCGTGTAGCTCAAAACCTCCATCTTAAGTGCTTTCTGATCCTTTTCGGGTAGAAACGGGCCCGCTTCCATTTTCGGTATCCATTTCCTCAGGGTCTCGGGATCAACCGTGAGACCCCCAATAGAGTGTTCCAGTTGACACCAAAGACTCATGACAATATCAAGATGGTTATTGAGGCCTGGCAAGTCTGATGATCACAGAACACACGAGCCACATGATACGATGGGGGACTTCCAGCCTCTTCTCGAAGGGTGGTGCTGACGTATTCACTGTCGCTTCATTAGTCCATTGATCCTGTTAGTCGATTTAGTGAGAAGCTTACGCCATCCCAGTTTTGCCCGCTCCCTCTATAAAGCGTTAAAGGATATCAGTTAAGATTGGTTGGGGGCCTTATGTATACCAAATACCCAAGGAATTCCGCTTTCCGATTTACCCCAGTCTAAGTACTGTTCGTTCGTCCAAATCCATTCGATAGTCCCTTTGGTGAGGTTCTGCACCCTCGTGGGTGTTTTCAAAAGAGAGGCGTGAATATCTGGCGTTAAAAAGGAAACAAGCCTTCGAAGCTTCCCATCTTTCTGCGGTTAGCAGCTTGAGCAAATGGACAGCAAAGGGTAATATGGTAATCGGTGAAGCAAGATAATGATACACTAGCAGATACCAATATGTCCAAGGCATTCGGAAGTTTATGGTAGGGTTAGAGGTAAGAGATATATACTGACCTTCTGTGTCCTGCGTTTGGAAGACTTTCCTTACTTGTTCATCTAGCTTTTCAATTGCCTCGATATCTTCCCTAGCTTTGTTTCTTCTCGCAGGCCATAGCAGGCGGTTTAATCGTCTTTTGGAGCCGCCCTTTTCTTCAACAAGTCGTTTCTGCACGCTGGCCATCCGATCTTCGATTTGGGCATTGATACTGTCGAATACTATCCTGTTTTGGCCAGTCAGACAAGTAGACACATCTATGAATCCACGTAGTGTGTCCGCCAGGGTTTGAATCCATTTGCGCAATTCCTCTTTCTCTTTATTAGCGTTGTAGATAGTCCGTGCCGCATCGACGATTTTTATAGTTGCATCGATAATAGCAAGAACATCGCCAACAGATGTCATGGTTGTCAGTGAGGTGTAGAATGACGACTTGATGTAGAAAAATTCGGTAGGGTGTACAGAAGCAATTTGCGGGGGCTAGATCTCTCTTATGAGAAGCTAGGGCCAGTGATTGTCACCCATAATTATACGCTAGACTCAGCCACCAGGCCAAGGAGTGTTTGCCTTGGGCACAAATGCATACACTTGCATAAGAATGGGAGTACAATTATCAAGACATAGGTGCTACTGCTCTGTGATTTGCTGGGATGTTACACAGTGTCTTATCAACCAGCAGTCAATTGGCTCGAAGGAATACGAAGGCGCGATCTAGCGATGCAGGACTTTGACCTCAGCCAATGGGATTCCGAAGTATCAGATCACCCACCCAGGGCTGATAGTAAGGCTCTGTTTGCCGCACGACTTTATCAATAAGTTCAATCAAGTATATGGACTTCTAATAACATGTAAAGTATGTCTAGACACCACATAGTTGGCGCAACGAATTATAATAAGGGTTTAATCCTTCAATGTCTTTCATTCTATGTACAATCTCTTATCTTACAAATGTCCACCACTAATAAGCGACGGGAGGCCAGCCAATCTAATCGATGATCCAGTTTCCTATCCAATACTTAGATCACATCAGGTGTATCCTCAGCCTCCTTCTTCTCGAGAGGCTTATCCAATCCAAGACGCTGGCGAGTGGTGTAGTGAGCGATGGAGCCGTTGGGATCAGCCTCGGTGATGAGCTCCTTGCGACGAGTGTCAACCAGAAGTCGGATCAGGTCAGGTCGCATGTAGTGACCGGCAAAGTCAGCCAAGACCTTAGTAAGGTGGCACTCGTTGAGGTCAATGTCGACAAAGAGAAGACCATCGAAGTCCTTCTCAGGCTTGACGACCAAGCTTCCATCAGGTCGGTAGATACGAGCATGGCCGTTGTAAACGGAGGGGTCAGTCTCAGGCTCGACACCCTCGGGAGTGTTAATCTTGAGACCCTCAACAGAGAGACGCTGGAAGGGAGCAAGAGTCCAAGTACCAGTCTCAATGGCGTACTCGGGAGTAACGAGGTCGGAAGCAGGGTCGGCGTAGTTGGTAGCAGGGTCAGGGTGAACCTGACGCTCCTTGCCAGGGTAGACAGGCCAAGCAGCAACATGGACCTGCTCACCAGCAGAGACGTTGAGAGACTTGAGAAAAGGGTTCATGTTCTCCCAGCAGTTCAGCTGACCGACACGGCCGATGTCAGTCTCGCTGACGGACATGAAGGTGTCACCAGAGCCATCACCGTAGACAAGCTTCTCGACATGAGTAGGCTTGATCTTGCGACGGTGGTTGATAACATTGCCATCAGGACCGATGAGGACCTGAGAGAGGTAGAGAGTGGCGTGGTCGATCTCAGAGAAACCGAGAGAGACGTAGATCTGGTTATCCCGAGCGGAACGTCGGATACGGCGCATCTCCTCGGAGTCGACGGCCATAGAGTTCTCGCGGTATCGCTTGAGCATGGGGAGGGATTGGAGGTAGGTGACCTTCCACATCCAGTAAGGATAACCGGGGATCCCTGGGAGTGTCAATTATAGCAAAGATAAGAGGGATGGGGGATAACTTACAAACTTCAGGGAAGGCGACGAACTTGCAGCCTGCTTGACCGGCTTCGTTGATGAAGTCGATGGTCTTGCGAACACCGCCCTCGAGGTCGAACCACTGGTATTGTTAGTGAGTTGGAAGGGGTTTGGCTGATGTAGGGAGACTTACTCCAGGCTCGGAGGTGACAGCGGCAGCCTTGTACTTGGTGATAGCCATGTTGAAGATTGTTGAAGTTGATTGTTGAAGTTGTTTAGTAGTGTGTTTGTGAGTGATGATGAGAGTGATATTGATGAATTGGACGAGACAACTCTGGATATTTATACCAAGTCTCACGTTCTACAAAGCGCTGACTTTTCTTAATTCACAAAGCCCGAACGCCGACCGCTCCGGCCATGTCCATTGATGTTCATGATCAATGCACCATACAGCATCATCTTTTGCATCATTTGTCCCCATATTGTAGCATGTATACACCTAATCATCCAAGATCCAACCAATCAGGGAGTAGTACCATCAGCTTCCTGCATCTGCCGGTAGTGGATAGCTTCCGGAGCCGTTAGATTCTAGTCAGGGCGGGTTCGCCCGAGCGGCGTTATCGGGAACTAATCGCCTGATAGCCCACATGTAAAGGTGTGGCATGCAGAGCGGTAGAGAGAAGATGCCGCTGCGGCGTGATGCGGGCCGCAAGTTGATAAGGCGTGCGGCGGTGCGGCGACGCACCAGCCACAACAAATGCGACGTACAGCACATTAGGAAGCCCGGCGACCAATAGCAAGCTGCCAGCCCTCTCCAGCACATACGAAGCTGCCAACGTAATAACTTGCTCGATCACCAAGTGGATGAGTGATGCCGCAATGTTTTTTTCTATCATGCGCGCATATTCCACTTATCTTGATACTTGTAGCTGCTCCGACAATGCCCGGATCGAGCCGCATTATTGATTGCGTGGGTATCAGCCGATAGGAAGCATTCGTATCCGGATAGAGATAGCGGTGATGGAATCAGCATTGTTGTAGATTAACGTAGAGTATTGGTTCATTGGCAATGCGGTATCATGTGAGTGCCCAGATGATTAAAAATGTGGGTTCATTGCAGTATGTACCGTGATAAGAACACAATTTCGTGGCAGATATCCATTGACCAGTCAATTAGATTTATCGCGGGTTGATAGGTTGTAGATGTTCAGAAAGATTAGAGAGATAAACTCAGATATCGACTAAAATGAGAAGCCACTTATGCACTATGGAAGACATCTTGCTCGCGATTATCTAGTCCTCAACGTGACTTGTGTTGCTTGAAAAACAGCTCGCAATGCCATTACCCTAAAGTGGAAAGTTTGCATTGCCCGTTTCAGCCTGTCTCCACTCGCTGCCACGTTTCAGATCGGAAATAAGGTTATCTAATCTCTTAGCCGAGACAAGCGTCGATCTCCCTGCGCTTGCAGGGAAATGACGTCACGTCTCATCGCGTCGCAAAAAGTCTAAGTCGAAATTCATCCAATCGTGTGACATTTTCAAAATTGCAGGCAATGAACTCTATCAGTCTCGCCGAAAATAACACAATTTGGGTGAATAAAAAGAACATATCATAATGTCCCGTCCGTATCTTCGCAAGAAGAAAAAAAAAACACACATCGACCAACACCAACACCAACAATACCACTAACGCCGATAGCGACACCGTCACCATGATATCCCGCGCTTTGCTCGTCATCGAGCCCATCGTATACGGCATACTGCTCCTCCCTGTAGCCTATCTCTTGAAACTCCATGGCAAACCAGGCTTTCTATGGACGCTGTACCTTACACTGTTCTCCCTCCTCCACGTCATCGGCGGTATCATGATGCTTTGCGAAAGCAAGCATGCTCTGATAATCTTGAACATCTGTGTGGGTATTCTCATCCTTGCGACCTCGGCAATTTGGTTTGAATTGTAAGTAAAACTGGGATAGATTCTAGCCTGGAATGCTGACATTTGATAGAAATCACCACTGGGAGACGAACAATGCGATGCAAAAGATCAAAGTTGCCATAATCCACATTCTGGTTATCGTGGGCGAACTTTTGTTGATCTTGGGTGCCACTGATCCCGGTGCGCAAGGCAGCGCGCAGGTCAAGATCGGCATCGGTTTGGGATGTCTGGCAGTGGCTGCCAAGCTCATGGTCATCCAAGCCATCGTCGCCATCGTCGAAAAGGACTGCTCTTGGAAAGACGACAAGAGCAGAGTGAGTCACGAAGAACCCTTCAAAAGGAACCAACTGACATTTTCCCAGCTCCTCTTTGCAACCACATTCGGTTCCGTCTGCCTCTGCGTCCGCGTCATCTACTCGATGTGCGTCATGACAAAAACGTTTGCTCAGCAAGAACGATGTGCATCAAGCATGCAGGGCATTTACTTTGTGTTGCTCCCCGAGGCCCTTACTGCCATTGCCTATCTGGCTGTTGGGCTGTGGACGCGAAACATTGGCGAGTCCCAGACAGAAGACGCGAAAGAAGACACTCCTGACTTGGATGAACAGGCACCACCACCGATGCCGATGCCCCCGATGCCGCCTATGCCTAACGTGGACGAACCAGCGTGGGGCGTGCCACACCCAGTTCCTATCGCACCAAGACCGAGACCTGCTGTGGCGGAATTGGCAGCGCAGGCGGCGGAGGCGCGACGGGACAGGCAGCCAGAAGCTTATGAGATGAACCAGTTTGATCCTCTTGACGAGTGGCAAAATGTGGAGTTGGCGAGTTAGTTGTTTTTCACAACAAAACTTTACGACAGGCTGTAAGCTTAGAAAGTTCAAGGTCGCCCCACGACAGGGACCAAAGAGGAGGTGTCAGTTCTTTTTAGTGTTTTACTTCAATCAATTTGAGTTTTTCATCAACACCATATGTCCATCTTCAAAACCTTCTAGAAGTGACCATAGGGCTGTGCCGTGAGAACCTAAGGGCAAATCACTTTTACAGTTTCGAAGAGGGCCCGGCACAATGTAAGCCCGCATGCTGACTGTATTCACAGACCTCGGTGACAAGCAAAAGTACAAAGCGGTTCCAGCGGTGCAATGTTGAGCTTGCGATCAAAAATGCATGGAACAATGCCATCACACAGTACCTAGAAGAGAGTGCGCCACTAGACTGAATGGCTGGTGGCTCTTAGCATGTCTCACTTCAAGACGCGCATCATGAGTCGTCGAAAAAGCATTCTTTGTAGGAAGGATGGGACGCGGGATTTCTGCCTGAGGATGGGTGGGGAGCTCCCATGGGGCACCTCTTGAAAGTTCAGGTGGCCACCATATGATAGGCCCAGTAAGTCAGCGGCAGCCTGAGGGGAGCCAGGAGAGTAAGCTATATAAGCTTTAAACTCACCATCCCCTCTGTAGATAGCGTATGTAGCTCTATGGTGTGTCGCAGTGGTCAAAGATTGCAGGCGTACGATTTGGGTTTCGTAGCTAGGAGTCTGGGGTTCGAACGGACGCTGGGGTCTAAAAATGTGGTTCATAGCCCATAGCCCATAGCCCATAGCCTACAGTCCATAGTCCACAGTAGGGAGTCAGTAGTCTGTCAGGTCCATAGGTGACCTCGGCTGTGGCTGTGACTGACTGTGACTGACTGTGATAGTGGCTATGACTGTGTAAAATGCGCAAACGTAATCGCGTGTAATCGTGAACGTAACCGTATTTTTGCTTGCCATATCTTTGCATCGCGTAGTGAAATTGAATGGAGTCCCCATGGCTTTAATTACCCCGATCGTTAGATTTCTTTTTATTTACTGTAGTTATTTTTCCTGTTAATTATCAATGACTTTTACCTGTAACCTGGTACACCTTTCCTTTCTTTAACAAGAATTGTCCCACTAACAATTAATTCGGTGGCCTTTGTGTGTTTCTCGACTCCCAATCTCTGATTATTGCGAATATGTTGTACCCATCTTAGGTCACTTAGCTACCAATACCGAAACATGCGATATCTTCACTCATGACGAACTATACTGCGGGTTCAGTTGGATATGCCCGGCCTCCCGACGGCCTGAGATGCCCTTTCGTCTCCCGACATCGGCACCGAGTGAAACTTTACAAGGCTACACCGAGCTATGTAATAATACCAAGGGGGTGTGAGCCAGTTCCACGGTGCTCGCGGTGCGTATCTGGCCCATCCTAACAATAGTAACGCCACCAAAGGAGAAAACATTGTCCTTGAACCAAAGGAGGATTGGATTTGGATACTCTCTCAGCCGTCCTTCCAGGATTGAGCCTTGCAGTAGTACTATAACTATTGCTTACTGTGACTGGCACATTTACCTATGTGGCCTATCAACGATGAACGCTGGGTTAGCGACTACTCTCGCACAACCTCTTAGAAATTCTTTTGTACTCCTCGCCGTTCTGGAGTTCCCGAGGTATCAATTCCAAGATGGGCTGAGAATATACCACTTGAACACCGCCATCTAGTAGGATATGCATAATCTCGAAGAGACCCTCTCTCGCAGCTATCGCCAAGGGAGTATCATCAACTCTGCCTACATATCTCTTCACGGTGGCCCCCTCCCTTATTAGTAGTTTTACCAAATCGCCACATTTTCTCCTCACTGCCATCTTCAAAAGTTCAAAGCTTTGCTCTTCATTCATATCCGCTCCTGCGTTGATGAGAAGCTCAACGATGTCCAACCTTGGATGCATAAGGGAGCAAGCTGTTCTAAGGGGCGTGAAGCCTCCTGACGGCCGTCGGTTGACATCGGCGCCTGATGCAAGTAACAGGTTGATGATTTTGATGTCTCTGTTTTGAATGCTAAGTCCCAGAGGTGTAACACCCGATCCAAAAGGTGGGATATGGCTTGTATCGGGATTTGCGCCCGCCCTCAGGAGAAGATTTGTAACTTCTTCTTGAGATGTTCTGCAAGCTCTTTGCAGGGCGGTCATACTATATCCTGATAATTCGGTATCATCTATGTGAGTTCCTGCCCTGATCAGTATCTCGCAAGCCTGAACCCCCTTGTAACCACCAAGATCTACTGCTTGTTCAAGTGCATTCCGGTAGGAACGAGTCGGTAGGTCGGGGTTTATGCCTTCTCCGAGGAGGTATTCCATGGTTTCAAACTGTCCTGCCTTGATAGCTTCCATGAGAGGACGCTTCTCGGGACGACCATTGCCGCCGTCGAGGTCCACGCCTGCGTTGACAAACACCTTCATAATCTCAACATGACCACAGTGCGCCGCTCTACAACACCACCCGCTAAGTTCAGAGCCCTCTATATCTGTTTCGAGCATATGCGATAACAGTTCGACGTCCTTCTTGTCAATAGCATACTCAAACATCGCCGTTCGGAATTGCGCAAAAAGTGTTTTGAAGGTGATCACAATATGCAAGAGGGCAGAGTGTTCAGTAGACATCGCCCAGTTGATAAGGACTTCGTCGATAGCTTGGTGGTGTTCTTCGGAAACGGGCGATGCAGCCAATAAATGCCCGTTGATGACCATACTTGTCCAAAGATGCCATACGAGGCATTGCTGATGGTCGAATTTAGCAGAGTGTGAAAGCCAATGTGCCGTAGCATACGAAAGAAACGGATGGTGGAAAACCATTGTCTCATGAAAAGCTATACCAGATGCTGGCGTACACGCAGCAATAGTCCCGTCGATATCAGCAGTCCGTGCCCCGCGACCACGAAGTAGGAAGTTGCGCCAGCCGAACTCATTACTGAGGGCCTGCTGACAGATTTCTTCTGGGGAGATTGGTGGTAGAGCTTGACGTTGTCGAGTTAAGGTATTCTTGAAATCATTGAAGTTCAGGTAAGTAACAACAATTTCTCCAATATATCGATCAGCTTCGTCCATATTAATATAGAAATCATTAAAGGCTGACTTGATCGGCGCCGTAAGAAAGAACTTTTGAACTGAGGAATGGATAAAATGAACCGTTTTGGTCTCATAATCGACCTCGACGAGCCCTTGAAACCAGCAGTCAATCAGATGAATGCCGTTCAAGTATCGGTCTTCGATAGAGTACTTTTGAAGCACGCGGATCAGACAACATTCTTGGAGTTGGGAAAGTGAGAGTGGTTGTTTTGCCGCCACTATCCAAGGAAGGATTGCTTGAATGGTCTCCTCCTTTCCCTCAGAGATGATCCGTACCAGAGCCCGATTGAAAACGTCTGCTAGGCTTTTTGGTAGATTCTTCAGGGAAATCGCATCTCGTATCTTTTCGTTATTCGGCTGAACGCAGAGGTCCCTCAGGACAAGAGTAACCCACAGAATCCTAGAAAAAGGTCAACGAAAATGGGTCGCAGAAGGGCCCGGAAGGTCATACATTCCATCAGCATTTTGAGTCAATGTCTTCTTGATGTCGGCAATGAGTTCCTTGTCTTTTACCAGTAGTTCTTCAGCATCGAGGCATTTCTGCACAGCCTGATCAACAAGCTGTGCCATACCTCGCTGAGCCTCTGAGCAATTCATCGACATCCGATGCAAGCTAGGAAAAGCTTTTTGAGTGATAGAATCGGGATAATCTCGACTGGTAGCAAACAGCTTAATCGCAGAGCCTGCCGCCAATATTGACGACAGTGCCTCGATAAGCTCATGACGCTCATCCCGAGGCCATTCATCTATGCCATCGATGACTATCCATGTCGGTTGTCGTTTTTGGGTAAGCAGAAATCCAAGGAGCTGAGTGACCCTTTTCAAGACGTCTCCATTAGCGTTTTGGGTTTCTTCCAAGGCCACTTTCGTGTCACTCGAGATATCTTCAACATTAACCATTTGCCTGGCAACTGCTCGGAGAATAACTTCAGCTCTCAGTGACTCTGGGTCATCAAACCGCGAGAAGAAAAACGTCACAGTACGCTTATGCTGGGATCTCTCGGTCAAGAGGAAGTCGATTACGCTCGCCCTACAGTTATCAGCAACAAGATTGGATGAAAGCATTTATCCTTACGCTAGAATTGTCTTTCCTGATCCCACTGCACCAATCAGCGTGGCTCAACCAGAGCAATAGATAGCACTTACTTTTTCCAGAACACCAAAGTAAAGGAGACGTTTCCGCTGCAGCCCATCTCTTGAATTCATGTGTTCCAAAAATCCAACCTGCCGATTGTGGATATCGCTTCTGGCGAGCCTGCTTTAGCGGTTTCATATAGTCATGAGTAGACAAGGAATCTAGAAGCCTTTGTCTCCTCTCTCCTAATCTCTCTTAGCTGGGCATTGCGTTTTGGATCTCCCCACTCACTTTCCATTTCCACGTCTCTAGCAAGCTGTGACTGATGCATTTTGTCGAACCGGGTCTCCGTGCGAGACATAAAATGACCCATAGAGCGCCTGGACTTTTCTGCTTCACCATTCTCTAGCTTTTGAAGCTCTCTATTGCGATGATCGGACTCAGCCTGAGCGAGTCTGATCTCCTTTTCGACATTCTTGCTGTTGTCACGTAGCTCTTTCAGGTTAGGTTCGAAGGACTGCTGGAACGACTGCCAGAATGTTGGGTTGAGAGGGTTCAGTGGTGACGTCCAACCGCTCGAACCCTTGGGCATTTGAATAACGCGTTGGCAGCACCGGATGATAGATGCGTTGAAATTGCACAGGGCTTCCTGTAAGCGTGTAGATGTCGGGAACAGGGCTTGGTATTGGTCAAACCTGGGGCAGACGGTGCCAAGATTCATGAACAATTCAGCAAACGCCTCATAATAAGATGCAGCGTTTAGCATGATCTATTCGCAGTGACAGTTTAATATTAGCTAGTATCTCGGCATTGAAGGCAGTGCCAGTTTGGCTTAATGCTAGGATCTTCCATTGGAGACAAACCTGAATTGTAATCTTCACACTTCCCCAAACTAGCGCTGCAATAGTAGGATTTGATGACACATAGGTATCGATGACGCCAATGAAACTATGCACCGCCTGAAGGACAGGAAACAGACGGCTGGCGATACTCTTGCCTTTTTGGCTTTGTCGTCGAAGATCGAGCTCAGCTGTGAAAACCAAAACCGCGTCTGTATCAGGTACGGATTGAATACTATTGAACTCGGCAAGCTGCTCTGGTGTGAGAGCCGTGCGAAATGAATTTATTGCATTTTGCAAGATTTCATCTGCCAAGTTTGGGACGGCTACAGCCGATCTTGCGGCGCGCGCAATAAGTTCCATCGCGTCTTTGAAGTTGAGGAAGTTTTGTGAGGAGAAGACATTGACCACATGTCAGATGGGGGTTTCAGCCGCACGAGGCAGACAGGCAGGTCGCACAAAATAAGGATAAATCGGAGAAGATATTCCGAACTGAGACATGCATGCACACCAACCAATTAATTGTATTAGTTGAAACTAGATCTTGCCAGTGAACAATCACTTTGGAACCTAGCTGGCCCAATAAGCTCCGTTTCCCGATGTTCTCAGACCTTGAGAGCTACAGAGGAGATTGCTGAGCGATCATGAAAAGAGGAGGGGTTATAGGAATCGCTTCTGTAAAAGCCTGGTAAAAAGGCCGAGAATAATTGATATAAGGTTTTACATACGACTATTGTAGCACTCAAGGGGGTCTATGCGTGCTCTACTTCAGCTACCTTGGCTTTCATCTGCGCCTGGCTCTTGGCGATACTAGCAGCCGATTTTTCACCATCAAACAGTACAGCGATCTCCTCCAAAGTGGGGGGGCCCTTTGTCTCAACGAAGAAGAAGTAAATTACGAGACATTCGATAACCAAACTGAACAGCACGTTAGTAAAAATTCTGGATGGCATAGACAGAGTGACTTACACAGCGATGTAGACAAAGTAGAACTCGGGGTTGTCGAAGACTAAGCATGATGTTAGTTCGGGTGGGAGAATTAACCCCGAGCGAGAAACATCCGAGTATGTGGACCTGTCACATCTACCCCTCATAACTGACAACATCAGCGGTGCACGTATGAACCCAATCAGCAACGATGCCGAGGTTGTGAGTTTCTCGATTCAGAGTGCACTCATGATCGACCCAGAAGGAAACGGAGACCTCCAAACAAGTAAGATAATACTTTTGTTTGGGTGGGTCGATATACTGACGTATCACAGACATGCCCAGAAAGTGCAACGACCAATTGCGGGATCTCCAGCCATACCATCTGCAGCAAATATCATCTCATCACCCGAGACTCACCAGTCAAGTACATCGCCACAAAGTCTCCATGCCGCGACTCCCGCCGTCCAAACAGGCAATTGGCTTTCCTCATTCGCCCCAGAACCCATCATCGCGCGTTTATACGGAGACTGGTTCAACGAGATCCATCCTCTAGCTCCCATCCATCTTCGTCGCCAATTCCTCCGCCGTCTTCAACAAGGCGAGGGCGACACGGACGCAGACTTCTGTGGTCTTGTCATCAGTTTATGCGCAGCTACGAAAGCAACACTTCCAAGACGCGACTATGGACATATCACGGTAGACTATTGCGTTGAGTTTCTCGATACGCATGGACTACTCAAAAGTCAGCTTGGTCGAGATTGCTACAGCGTCGACAGATGCATTGCACTGTACCATATTGGTACGGCGATGAGCGCTACCAGCCCATCAGGACTGAGTAGTATGCGCGCCTATCAGGCTTTGAGTGACGCAGCTGCGGGGACGAGGTACCTCGTTTATTACCGGTTGCATGACTATGATGAGGCTCAACAACAGCTTTTGAGGAGGTTAATGTGGTTACTATTCGCTAGCGCATGGTATGCTAACCCTCTCTCAAACTATGGGTTAGCGCTAACTTCATTTCAGTAGCGCGGACATCTTTGGACGGCTCCCAATCAGTCTTCTCAGTCCCGAGCGTATGGACACATTCCCGAAGTCATTAGCACTGTCGGATAATCAGATGGAGCCGTCAGCTTTTGAATCGGCTTGGCATGGAAATGACACGAGTTATATTCCCGGCCTTAACTCACTAAGCGATTTATTCCTCATATGGCAAAACATGCAGCATACGCCGAAAGAGACTGATCCCCAAGCCACAATCACGAAATACTTGATAAAAGTCCAAAAAGTTCTAGATGATCTTCCACCCCAATTGCGATGGCGCGGCGGTCTATCCCGCCCTGCTACTGTCACAGAAGGGCATGATAGTCAAATAGCCAACCTCTTCGTAACCAGCCTCAACATCCGATCCAATATTCTACAAAAGTTTGGACCAACAGAGGATACCCCGAAGCAACATGGAAAGATCATCGATGATTTGTTGGAAATCCTATATCATCTACCCAGTACCGTCTTCCACGCAAATGGCAGCAGTCTTGTTCCGAAAATCCGGGACATCGGAGCTGCATACCTAGAACATGGTGGGGTTGGAGATGATGCGAAAATTAATATCGCGCGGTTGCTTTGGAAATTGGAGGATCTGGATTGTAGGCAAGGAAGTGGAGTGCTTGGTGCGCCTGGCTCTATGTAATTGCAACACACCTGAATAGGAGAAGGTCCGAAGCAAATCTGGAGTACGTACCTTGCGATGTAACCCTGCGAGTCACGATTGGCAGTTCGTATTTCTCCGTGCTATCGTAGAAAGTGCGGAGTAAATCCGAGGATCCCTGCACATAAGCGTACTGGAAGCCGAACTCATGATCTGACCCACCAACCTTCTACTCCGCTAACCCTGCACCCCATCAATATCGCAAAGCTATTTCAACCATCTTGATCTCTGGAAACAAACCAGTCTCATCATCCTTCTTGGACACTATCATCAAAACGACTGCAACTCATTTCCCAAAACACCCTCACCTGCGACGCTCTGACAAGAGCTCAGTGCATCTCATCGTCAAAAATGAACCATTCCTCATGCTCCCAGGCGAGCTCCACAATTCATCACTCAGCTCAGCCAAATTCATGAGTGAGGTTTGGCCAAAAATGAAAGCCGACCACATCGACACTCTACTTGGTTCAGTAGCATGGGAAATGATCGAGCCTGCTGAAGGTCAATTCGACTTTGCTGAGCTTGACGCTGTTCTCGCTGGTGCAAGAGAGCATGACATGAAGCTTGTTCTCCTCTGGTTCGGAACGTACAAGAATGGTCTTTCTACATATACACCAGGTTGGGTCAGGAAAGACCCTAAGAGATTTCCCAGAGTTCAAGTTCTCGAGGCTGGAGGTGTAAAGAGGACTCTTGAGATGATTACTCCGCTTTGCGATGCCGCATGTGAAGCTGACTCACGAGCATTTGCTGCTTTGTTGAGACACTTGGCGGAGGTTGACGCGGAGCATCAAACCGTTCTAATGGTACAAGTTCAAAACGAGACGGGAGTTCTTGGTGACTCTCGTGATTGTTCAAACAGCGCGAACAAAGCATTCGCTGAACCCATTCCTGAAAACCTTGTCCAGCATCTCCGCCAAACCGATACCCACTCGCGATTCAAGAAGCGTGTTCCCAACGTCCCTTCGTCGGGCTCTCATACCTGGCAGTCTCTCTTCGGAGCAGGACAAGCGGCCGATGAGGCTTTCATGGCCCATCTCATTTCCTCATACGTAGGACGTGTTGCAGCAGCTGGAAAGAAAGAATATACCATTCCCTTGTACACGAACACATGGCTCAACATCGAAGGACCATCGGATATCGACTTCGGCGGAGATGGCCCTGCTGTGGTCGGTGGGGGTGATCAGCCTGGTATCTACCCATCTGGCGGCCCGTGTCCCCACGTCTTGGACATCTGGCGTTTCAACACACCATCTCTCGACCTGATAGCACCGGATATGTATTTCCATGACTACGAGATTGTGTGCAAGAACTATACCGAGCAGGGAAATACTCTCTTCATTCCCGAGCAGCGACGCGATGAGTACGGAGCTAGACGTATCTGGCTCTCCTACGCTACCCACGGTGCTCTCGGCGCCAGTCCCTTCGGTATTGACACAGGCTCCGATATCATCGGTCGAGAATTCAAGCTTCTCAACCAAACCAAACAATTCCTTCCCAACGCCGCACCTGAAGACCGCTTCGGGTTCTTCTTCGACGAAGAACCAAGCGAGAAAAAGCCAGAGCAATGGACCCGTGTCTTCGGTGACATCAAAGTCATCGTAGAGCGTTGTTTCGTCTTCGGCAAGCCTGGCCCTGGGGTGGCATGGTCATTCATCTGGGCAACTCCAAGTTCCTACTTGTAGGTCGCGGCTTCCATGCGCGCTTCAAGGCGGCGAGTAAGGATGCTACATTTGGCGGTATTCTACGCGGCGAGGAGAAGGAGGTTGATGAGAATGGGGAGTTGAAGACTTTGAGGATACTGAATGGTGATGAGACGAGGCATGGGGAGTTTATGATGATGCCTAATGATGATCCTGATTATGGGGGCTTTCCTATTGCTGTTACGCCTGGGGCGGGAACTTGTATTGCTGAAGTGGAAGCTTATTGTATTATTGAAGATGAATACGATCGATGATTGTACACTAAGAACCATTTCTTTATACATAGACCCAGACTTTAATTACAATACGACCAGGCAGAAATCTTGCATTCAACGACAAAGTTCGTTAAGGACTATGCACAGAACGCTGACTGTTATATGTCTAGTATATACGATCATGATAAATGTCCTAGCTATATGTAGCACCGCTGAGACGTAAAAGAGATTTAATAGCCCAGTCCGTAGCATAAGAAAGTGGCGTATTACCCCTTTGACATGTCGAGTTAATATCAACTTTGCCTGTGTCGAGTAGCAGGCTTACCACAGCCTCAGCACACCCCTGGGCCGCAAATGATAATGGCGTTCGACCTATATATAGCGCATCGGAGGCCCTCGCGTCGGGATCAACCCTATCAGTACGAAGTAGAATATTGACGATTGCTACTCTTTGTGTCGAAGCTGCGTACATCAATGGGGTCCATCCAGCAGCTGCGCGACCAGTAGCCTTTGAGTCGGGATCAACCCCGCATGTGTCCAGTAGAAACTCAACAATTGATTCATCACCTCCCTCAGCAGCATATGATAATGGTGTTCGACCCTCGTCATACTCATTACTGCACTTTGAGTCGGGGTCGACTTTCGCACTAGCCAGCAAGAGCTTCGCAATCTCTATGTGGCCTAATTGTGCAGCGTACGAGAAAGGGGTTCTGCCGTCCCTATCCACCTGGTCCGGATCGACGTCTCTCTGGAGGAGTAGCATCACAACGCCCATATGCCCTCCTATGGTTGCATGATGTAGCGGATATCCGCCATACCGATACGTGTCTCTGAGTTCCGGATTAGCGCCCCTGTCCAAGAGTAGTCTGGCAATTCCCTCATGCCCTAAGCTAGCCGCGTGGATTAGAGGAGACCGCCCCATATTGTCTTTCGTGTCAATCACAACGCCTTCAGTACTAACAAGCAACCTGACGACCTCCTCGTGCCCATTTTGAGCAGCAAAAGCAAGCGCCGTTTTCCTGTTGCCTTCTTTTTGTTTGGGATTCGAATTGGCACCATTGTGAAGTAAAAATGAAACCATGCTGGTATCACCATTCCCCGCAGCAACTGAAAGTACTGTTTGGCCCTGACTATCCTCCATCTCCAAGTCCGCACCTCTCTCAAGTAACCGAGCTACGATAGATTTATCCCTCGCTGTTACTGCCCAGTGAAGGGCTGTTTTTCCATATGTGTCCCACTTGTTGATTCTAATGTCAGAACGTTCCGAGATTAGTTCGAAAATGGCCTTGTGTCCATTCATGACGGCCAGCATAAGTGGTGTTTCGCCGTCTGCTGATGGGGAGTCTGGATCCACGTCGTCCCTTGCGAGCAACAGCCTTACGATCGTCTCTTGCTTATACTCAGCTGCATATGATAGGGGGGTTCGATGGCCACTGTCCATTTGATCTGGAGCAAAGCCTCTATCAAGCAGACAGCGCGCAAGTGACGACAAACCGAAGTACGCCGCAAGGTGCATGCCTGAAGTCGTCACAGCTAGGCGGAGGCTATCGCCATCAAGACGAGGCATTATCGCATAGCCGGAGGCGTTAACATGGGAATCGGACATAAGGAAATAAAGGAGTAACTCATTGACCTGTGCTGTAGCTGACTGGGCATGATTTCCCCAGTGATGGGCCGAGTAAAAGTAAAATGGATGTTCCTCGAGGTTTACCTCGAGATCAGTCGGACAATAACTGTAGCCATCAGAGTATTCTTTGGCGTATACCTTGCGATCAGCCTTGCCAAAAATGTCGAATGAGAGGTAAGTGACGCAGGTCATGGTCAACTCAGTTTCCGGATCTTTGAACCATCGTTCTCGCTCTCGCTCAAAATATTCTTGCGTTGTGTAATGGACAAGACGCACTACAGTGCTCTCCTTATCAAGAACAACAAGACCGGCGCACAAAGACAAAATGATTTCTGGATGGGGAATAAAATTCGGATCCAACTCTTTCGTGTTCTTGCGTACGGCAAGAGCGTGCTGGAGCTCCCGTAAAAAGAGTGGTCTTTTGGAATGTACAATCCAAGTCAATATCTTCAAAGCCAGCGCCTTTCGATTGGGCTCTTGGTCTTGGATTCGATTCATCGCTTGATAATAATGATCATCTAAGCCCTGTTCTCCCCTGGTGAGAGTTTCCAAGGTTTCCAACAAATCGCCCTTGGTTGGCTGAGACAGAACAGTACCAGCCTGGAGCGAAGCAAGCAAGAACCTAGGTCGCAGATTAGTATAGAGCTGGCGGAAATGTAGATGATAAATGACATACATTCCATCCGCGATAGCGACGATCTTATCTTTAATTTCAGCTTTCAATGGATTGTCAATGATCAATGACTCTTGCAAAGAGATCTGCGTATCCAGATACATGCGGACATCATCGTCAGTTGCAGTGATGTCCAATGTGAGGCTACCACCAAAGACGTTAGATACCTCTTTGTTCGGCCTTGATGTGGCGAAGATATTAACAGTCATATGCTTTTGAAGGCGGTATATCTCCCGAAGAACCGTCACTCGAGTGTTATCAGTCGCATTGCATTCATCCAGAGCATCAATGACGATGTAAACCTTAGAAAATTCCCCTGCTACCAAGGAGAGAGCTTCCGAAATCTGTTTAAGGGTCGGCTGTGTTCGAAACCTTTCGTGCCCCTTATATAGATCTTGGACGCTCGTGGGAAGAGGGGATTGTGTCTGAGCAAGTTGTCTCAGGAGACTAGAAAGTATATCGGTGGCCCTTTGCTGGGTATGTCGCTGGTAATTGCAGTAGATATACGCAATGCCAACATCTGGCATTTGCCGGAATTCCGTGAGGAGATGATTCACTACCATTGAAGTGATGATAGTTTTTCCAGTTCCTGGGTTCCCACAACATAGCATACTTTGCGCGTCATTGTTGAGCCATGTTTGAAAGGCTTGAGACTCCAGGAACCATTGGCCCGTCCCGGGTTCTGCTTTTGTGAAGATGTCTTTGTGAGAAATAGCATAGTCATGACTAGTCAGCCACTCCAGAATGACCCGATCATGCCTCGTGTGGATGATTCTGGAAATTGGTTTAAGTTCTTCATTTACATTGTTGACCGATCCTTCCAAATCTGCCGATAGAATTAGTGTTTATCTGTCTATCATGGCATGCTTCCAACTAACTTGAGAGGATATCAGCTATCTTCCTTTCGTTCTCAATGCTGCTTGGAACAATCCGTAGAAGAAGGTCTTTCGCGTAGGCCGCTGCCACCATTGCTGCGTAGCCTTGCCACTGATCGTTCTTGTGTGTATCTGAGTAATCACAGATGCCTCGAATTATAAGACACGGGAAATGATTCATCAGCCCAGCGGCCTCCATCTCAAAGCAAAGCACACCGTGCTCTCGTGCAAGCCTATCGCGGATATTTGCATCTTTCATGAGCTTATCCGCCGATGCAATGGCACCATAGTGGATTGTCGGGTCATCGTCTTCGTCAGTTCGCTCAGGTCGAGCGACCAAGACGCTTTCACCATCTCCACAGTTCTCTGGGCAGCTGCCGTTTTGATGGATGATATGACTCTGGTACAGTCTGTCGTTCTCGTGGCCCGGCAGCTTATACTTCTTTCGTAGGCGTGGCTTCTTAGCCAGTGCTTGCTCAATAGCATCTTGTATATCGTGACCGTCTATCTCATGGCGGGCTCTCAATCCAGCGATTGCCGTTCGCAAGATACTGGGCGCTTGGTTCATAAATCTAGTCATTTCCAAAGGCTGATTTTGGATTGCCTTGCCAAAGTCATATTGTAACACACCGCTCTTCCCTCCGCAAGTAGCACCAACAACGATATCTCCGAGGCGAATATCGTGTTTGTTGCTGGGTGCGCCGCCTCCGATACCGACCATAAGGCCAATCCTAACATTGGGAAAAGTATGCAAAAGGTCCCTCGCAACGCATGCTGCTGACGAAGTCCCATATTCACCATCCGGTAAAACTGCAATGACAACCATGTGTCCCCCAATCTTTCCGAGTTTGTAGCTGTTATTATCGTGGGGAGAACGAAATGCGGGCAGCTCATGGTTGCTCTCGTCGAGGAATGCTTCAGCAGCTACACGTTCAGTGCTCACCGCACAGATCCAAGCAACCGTATAATCGTGCGGATTTGACATTCTGGGACGAGGGACACAAGACGTTAAGAGAATGCAGGATATCAAGGTTAGCTGAGAGTGTCAAATATCAATAGTCAGGCTGAGAGATTATGTAGACACACTGCCGCGCTGCTGCAGTTGTGCCTGACTTGTCGGGCAGCTATGCAGCGTGTTTTGACCTCTCGGCAGGCCAGTCCACTATCACGCCACTGCTTACTGTTCTTCTACCCTTCCTCTACAAAAAAGGCTCCCTGAAGCAGAAAAGAAGTAAAGAAAGTGTCCAACATCACCACAAGGGCAGCATACGATGAGCTAGCCCAAGAATTGTTTTCTAGATTATACAGCAAATTAAACAAATCACTCCATCTATAATAAAAACGCTTGCGCAAGGGTATCTATCAAAAGGTCCACACTACCACTACCTTCAAGGCTCTACTCCCAATCATTAGACGCCGAAATGCTTCCCAGTACAATTTTAGGAACAGGATCATGGCAATGCCTCGTATCGACAATATCACTAAGATGGTTAGCTATATTATTTTTATCGCTTTGACCATGCTGACGTACTATGTCTTAGACCCCACTTGTTTTGTGCAGTCATCATCCAGGGAGCGCAGATGCCTTGTGCCGTTTTCATCGCGCCCAAATTGAACGAATTGCAACATCAGGGTACTGGTGGGTTGCCCAGTTTCGATCAGGTGATCGATGGCCCTGTAGATTGCCTGTTCGACATTGGTACGTGGCTCCCATGCCCCATCAGTGTAGATATAGATGCTGGTAGGCTTGACCTTCTTGCCATCGATAAGGACCTTGTCGAGGATATGGTTGAGACAGGCGCCCATGTCGCATTTTCCCTCAACTGTCTTCATTTTACCGATCTCTTTCTCGATCTGCGTACTCGTCGTGCATATGCGTGGCTTTCTTGCGGCTTCGGACGCAGCATAAACTTCCATTCCGTTATCGTCGGCTGTTTTGGCCACGTAACTGACCACTCTGGCCCCCTTCTTGACCTGTTCCATGTGCGGTTGCATAGAGCTGTAATCATCTATCACCATGACCTGTGAGTGGTCAGTATCATCGGTGAGGAAATATCGAGATTGAAAAGCCGTCACTACTGACCTGATCTCGTCCATTATAGGCCTTAATCTTACGACGCGCGTCTTCCATCCCCGGCAGATCCATGATGACTGTTGACTTGTCCGGTCGAGGTGATAGTGGCGAAAGCACAGAACGTCTTCGACTAGGCGTCTCCATCAGGGCATATACGCTTTCGATAGTTACTATGCCTGTTGACCGTATGGGCTGTTCGGCTACCTGTGAAGGTGGTTGTGTTTGAGGAAAGGGAGGTGTAGGTGGCTCGTCAAAAGCGGCATCTGGATCAGTGTACAATGAATCCTTGGCAAAGAAGTCGCTCCGCCCTGCGGGAACGGTTCGTCGCCTTGTTACATGTTGGAGTTCGTCTCCATGGTGAGATGGCGATTGGGGGAGGACTGATATATCATTTGTTTGCTCCCTGGTCAACCCATGACTTGGCGGGGGACAATCACCTCGGTCTGTTGGGCCATCCTGGATGCCTTTCAGCCACTTGTCTGCTCGTGTCTTGATCTGCATAGCGGTCAATCGTTCTGTTTGATCGACGAGCATGAAATCCAAAATCAAACTGCTCATATACTCGGACACGTTGTCTCTTATCCGTCTGTTATCCAGAGCAAAGCGATGGAAGTTGTCGACGGCTTTCAACCGCCCTTCCGTGTTGTGAAAGCATGCATCTATACCTCGTTCCTTAAAGTGCGGTTGTGATGCAATTTCCGCTTGCCTTCTCAGTCGATACTTCTCTCGACCTCCCTCATCACAGATTGACCAGATGAGCGCGTCACTAAAGACAGCGCCGATGGCCCAAATATCTGCGACAGGTGAAACATTGGTCTGGACAGCGAGCTGTACTGAATAGTTCGCAAAGCTCTCTGGAGCAACTGTGCATTATCAAGGTTAGATTCCAGTTATCGTGAAAGTGATACAAGATGATACTTGCTATACATTCTATTCCCTCTGTTCACTGTGGCAATTTTACCACATGACACTCGTCCGAATTCGGTCAGCCCAAAGTCTGTAAGTTTGAACTTGACGTCGAAACGGGAATCACTGCCACCTTGTGGGAAGACCAAGATGTTGGCGGGCTGGATATCCTGATGAATCCTGTGTCTGTTAGCATCCATATCCATTCGCATGGTTATGTACATACCCTGCAAGAAACCAATTAGAAGGCCCATCAGGTTTATGAAGTCCGTGCAGCACATGAAGGCCATCAAGTAGCTTTATTAGTCGACTCCATAGCAGTATAATGTCCTCACGCGTGACAGGTGGATCGGTCTTCTGGAGGAAGTCCTGGAGAGAACCGCCTGCCGCATATTCAAGGACGATGATGCATTTGTGCTTCCCTTCAAATGAAAAGGATCCAAAGTGTTTTGTGATATAATGATTATGCCTGGCACGAAGCTTCAGATGAACATTTGTCTCGTCGTTGAAAAGCTTCTCGGCGTCAGACCCTTCGAAGATCTTGAATACAACAGGCTGACCCTTTTCTTCAAGTCAGCAGTCAAGTTCCAAATGTTGATCCTGGTATAACGTGCCTCTGATGTGACCTTGTTGGCCTCTGGATGTACTTTTACCTCCCAAAGGGTGGCTGTGTCCTGCCCGTCAAAGTGCTTTGTGAGAGGCTTGACATAGTTCACAGGGAGGATGGTTTGAGGTGGCAAGACCCGGTTGAAGATTTTATCACCCGTGAGTATCAATGGAATGAACATCCACTGGGTCGCCAAGAAGCTATCGGTCCACCGACAAGCACGTGGGAATGATGAATTGTAAAAAGGTAGCTTGACGTCGTCGAGATATCCGCGGTGTTTGCAGAACCAGGTGATTTCTTGGGGCTGGCCAATGTACACTAGAATAGAGAAGACATGAGAGAAGGAACTGACGATCATTTCACTGTTGGACTGTTCACAGCCCAGTATGGTGTCAACCCTGTCGCGGGACCAATAATTGGTCAACGCTGACGGTGGGACAAAGTCGACTTCATCGCCTTCTCCATTGACACCTTTCACAAGGTTTTCCCTAACATGTTGACGGAAATCCTCCAATGGTTGCGAAGTGATGATTGGGGTGTACGGATCATACATCGCAGATAAAGGGGGGTGCTGCGCCTTTCAACAATGGTACATGTGGCTGGGGCCTGGTACGGAGATATCAGGACTTGTGGGAAGTAAAGTAAGTCAATAACAATGTACTCTGCCGGTATTAGAGGCTGAGGTTTGTGTTTCGCTCCAAAGACTTGAAAGGGTTGTCTAGAGGTATTATATAAACGATGGAAGTAATATACAGGGCAGAAAGGATTGTCCTTTGGCCGTCGACTACGGTAATTGTCCCCAGATAGGCACTTTCAATCTTCGCTGCGCCTCAGTTTAACCTTCTTGCCAAGAGAAACAACAGGGCTGAGGCTTTATGACTTTTGTGGCTAAGTCCTAGATAGCTACCAACGGATGGTCAGTTATTAAGTTCGACGGGCAAAGGGACCAACCAGCAGCTAAGGTTACCAGTCTACCGCCTTATCAGGTACTTTCCAGTTCATAAGGCGTTAAATCATCACACAGCAGAAGGAGCAGAAGGCAGATCATGTGGGGGGAAGAGGCAGTGTTGACAGGCCCTGCAAAATGCCTTGGACGCCTTACGGGGCCCTCAAGAAAGGCTCTCTGGAAAAATTGGGGAAAGAGTCCTACACTTCCCAATAAAGTGGATTAAGCTCAATCATTCAATTTCATCAAGTGCATTTATGACCTTCAGATGAAATGGACGTTTGGAGGGGATTTATCTGCATCCTTTAATAGATAGATTATAAACTGGTATACCATAGTAAAATAGACCTCTCTCAATCCTTTGACACAGTTTTTTCCTCGTCCTCGCTCGGTCGGCTGGACCTCTTGACCAGAAACTTAAACACAAAAACCCACAGTAGGAAGGTAAAGGCCATGAGAGGAAAACAGATCATGGCAAATACCTTGAAAGCCCCCGAGTGCAAGGTCACAGCGTTATTGACATCATTGGCGTCTTCATCCACTGCAACAAGCCCACTCTGGAAAAATGCCTGCAAGGGATACACGTGTCAGCACAGCCTGCCTGAAAGATACAACCAAACAAGGAAGAGACTGACGGCGACAAATGTTCCAGGCAGAAATGCAAGTGTGACACATGTTATGACGTGCATGGATATTGTTTCCTTCTCCGTCTTATCGGCAATCCGCTCCATCTTTTGAGACTGAGCTTGGGAGTTGTCAGTGAAGATGAGACTGACTTGTACACTGCGGTATTGCAGTATACCGTCGAACTGCAGGGAGTAATTATCAGCAGGACTTTTTTCGAAAAGAGTAAATAAAGGCCTTACCAATGCTTTCCCTTCGCGCAACCATGACAAAAGAGATTCGATTTGAGTTAACCGAATCTCGAGGTTCTTGTCAATCCGATGTATCTTTCTGAAGAACGATGCCAGGTGCCCCTTGCAGGATGTTCTGATGTCCTGGGGAAAGTCGTCCCGACTTGCCAAGTCCTGATAGTGCTCGGCGATATCACGAAGTGTCTGGCGATTTAGCTTTATCACAAGACAGAAGCTCTCGAGTTGCTCTCCCATCCAGTACAGGTTCTGTACATCCTTGAACGAGAATGCCATCAAAGTCTCGAGCTGCTTGCCTGCATCATTGCTCTCGACTGTCTCTGGTTGCCCCGCTTTCTCTGGCGCCACAGGTTGCACAGGTGTGCAGGACTCTTGCTTGGCACCAGTAAAGAGCGACCAACACGACTTGAGGAGACCGTTCTGGGGGCCTTGGTTAATTCTGCCTGAGACAAGACCCACTGGAGCTGAACTCGTATCCTTCATGGTTCCCGTCAATACTCGCTTGAGATTGGCCGGTAAATCAGGTTTTTCATCGAAGCGAGCTGTCTTTGCCTTTTCCAACACCGTCCGCATTTGTTCCTCGAAGCTGTTTATGCAATCTCGCCAGGACTCGTCACACCACTCTAAATGGATAAGGTGGATGAGCATGTTCGCCGCGAAGGAATCTGATAGGCCATCTTCTGAGCACGGGATGGGGATCTTTTCATCCTCTAGAGCTTCCTTGACGCGACCCAACATTACCTTGTTTGTTTTTATGTTTACCCATAGCGATCGGCCGTTCACAAAGTCGTATTTATGATGGACAGCCATTTGACGAATGTTCCAGTTGACCTCATTCGAGGAGTTGATGGAGCGCTCGACGGCGCGTAACAAATATTGCGTAGTATGGTCACACCCTGAACGACCCAGCTCTGGGATTTCAACTCTTTTAGACTTGGGTGTGTCCAAAGTGTCGTCGCCGGAGAAGCCTGTCATGTGATAGTCTAGTGGCTGGTCCGTGTATCCAAATGATGTGGCGAAGTCTAGGAAGCTTGCTGGTATCTGATAAAAAGACGACAGAGTAGCAAAGCTTTCGTGCGAACAGTTGAGTTCGGAACGTGAATGAGCTGATTGAAGGAAGCTACAAATAATCAGCATCGGAGACTTTGCTGGGACCCTGTAGGCGGAAATACATGAGACAGAAATGAGGATCCTTGCGGTTTTTCAGTAGATGCTTTTGTAGATCGGCGGGCGATCGGACAACTTCTTGTTTGAAGGCTGACAAGGTGAAAGTGTCGTCCATCTGGGGGATTGGTAAATATCCATCTTCATCTAGAGAGTTCGGTTCAATAATGTAAATTTCTTCATTGCTACCGAGAAAGAGATCATTCTTTTTAGCGGCGATAGAAGATTGGTACTCCTGTAGGGTGCTGTTGCGCTGGCATGACCATTCAAGGTTGGAGGGGTAGCGTAGTGGTTCCCGACAGCTCTTCTTGAGCATATCATAGTTGTTCATCATAGCTGTGGCAATATATATGTAAGAGACGAGCTTGAATCAATTGATAGAATATTATATTGCTGCCTCGTCAAGATGTTTATATATACTTCAAAATAATAGTAGCAAATAAACAACAAGGCTGGTATAGCAACTGTCTGTAGTAGGTAAGCTATGCGAGTTCACTACAATTGTTGTTGTTTCAGCAGGCCCAGTTAGCCTTCGCATTCCAGCGCACCCACAGCGCACTCATAGCGCACTCACAGCGCACCAACCAGTAGTTGAGCCACTATCACTTCGTAGGATTGGGTGCACGAAGCCGTCCAATCTCGCGTCGGTCATCCTTTAAAAAACAATTAGCTGTCGATCGCGTATCAAAACATCAACGTGAAACGAACAGCGGTCAACTCTGCGCCATTAGGCAATGTAAAAACGTACTGCCCATTCTTGGACTAGATTCGAACGTTAATTTTAATGTTAATGTTAATGTTACTTGTTCATGCGGTGGATGTACCTCAACTAGGATTGTACCATCGTTGTACTTGTTACGCAGCCAATTCTGGAGGACAGTGCCTTTGAGGAGGTAGTCAGGATACGAACACTCGGTCATGATTGATAAGTGAGAAGGGAGAGGTCGGGCGCAAGGCAGATTCTTGATAGACTGCTGCTAGGCTGACTCCGGGCAACATGTCGGGTTTATATGGACGGGGAACAACTTCCGGGAGCCTCGAATCCAGAAAATGCCCCGCAGAGCCTCAAGATGTGTTGATACATCCGGTGAGACACTCCGCGACAGCGCACAGCTGACCTGCCCACTGACATAACAAGACATTATTATTTCAGACATTCTTATGCTCACAACAGAGGACCAGGCTGTGGATAAATACAATTGTTGTGGTCATGTGGCACAATGTGGCTTCTCGGTCAACGAGATGTGCGAAAATGTGATAGGCTATGTGGTGCTGACTGCAGCGGCTGAAAGGACTCATGTTTCAACCAAGCCAGCTGCATAGCCGAGCACTGTAGTTTGAAATCAATGAGGCTCTGTTGTAACCAAACAATTTTGTTATTCGGGTTTGTCAGTAAAGCTTACATTAAAACTACTAGCACTCATTTTAATTCCTTGCAAGGGGTTAAAATTGCAGGAATAACGTTCATGGTATTATGGTGTATATCTGATGTACTAACCTTATAAAGGAACTGTGGTTCAAGGGCGGCTCCCTTGCGAAGTGGCCATTCTCAATCAGAGTCCGTAGACTATGACCGGGCAACCAACGCTGTATTCTTATGGATTGACGCAGGAACGTGTAACGTCATTCCCGCATTCGACGGATTCCTTAAGTCTTTTGAGACATAGAACTCAAGATCCATGTCATCTCTGTGGGAGGCTTTGCGCGGTTTGCAGAGCCCGCACTGGATGTAGCTAATAGAATGATCTGGCCTATCCGCATCTCAACCCTGATTCAGTGCTTGGGAGATGTAACGAATCAGGCTGTGGAACCTGGCCTCAGGCACTGATAGGAGCTAACCATCTTTTTACTTCCTTTGGTATTCTAGAACTATAGGGAACGAAGTTTAAACCGACGAAGCCCCTAGTAGTAATCGTGATAGTGAAGACTAAAATTTCAAAATAACACATTATGTAAACAATACGAAATAAAATTATAGGTTTTGAAGTCTATGTAGTAATTTTAACTCTGTAAAATTCAGATTGTAGATTGCATTAACCTTTTCATGCGCTCAGCTACACCGTAGGGATAATACAGCAGAATTCAGAGCACAGGAATTAAAACACTAATAAGATTTAGAAAAAACTGCAATAACCCGTAACTAGTCGAGGAGTTACATTGATTTACCCATCTTGCTTCCCAATATCTATACCGAATCGCCTGTCACGCTGATCTACCTCGATCATCCTCTCATCGAGATTTCTCTCTTGATTTGCGCTTCCGCTGTCGCAAGTCTCCGAATTGTCATCGGGTACTTCTTTTTGCCACCAGCCCAAACTGAACACCCATCCTTCGAGTGCTTGTGATAATTGCGAATCGCTAAGATATTCCCCACCCGAGGGTATCACCCGCGCGTTGGGATCGCAAAGGTTAGAGCCAGCTAATAAAGCCATGCTACTTCCAATGCTGCATGGGTCTCTTGGCAGAGTCCCACGAATTCTTACTAGCGCAAATCCAATAAAGCTAAGCCCAGTCATTGTAGCGAGAAGTATTTGGAGAATAAGTTTCGAAGTGGGGTCGACAATGAGGTGTGTTACCGTGGCAGAGTATGATCCAGTTATTAGGGTCTGAGGATCTGTCGAGCTGCTTTCCGAAGCACTTAGTATATCACTAGAGCTTTCGTTACTAGCTCTGAAATTGCGATTGATGACATGCCTCATGAGCTCACAATAATCCGCCGTTACAACCTTAATCAGGTTCTTAACGTTGCCAGGCCCTAGAAGATCCTCTCTTCGATATCCTCCTGGGCGACGAATCAGTTGATTGAAGAAGGTATCGTATTGGTATTGTCCATCATCTTTCTCGAGGTAAGGAAGGTTTGAGGCGACAAAGCTCTTGAGATTATATCCCAACGTTTGCGGTCCTTCCGTACCGTTGCGGATAGCGCGTGGTTCCCCAAGTCGCTGTAAGGTACTGATCTGTCCGAGAGAGGGGTCTTCGTCATACCCAATTCTGACAGGAATTCTGTTTATGCCTTGAGTGCAAACAAGACCAGTGAGGTTCCTTCCCATGGCCCAAGTGTTATTGACGGTGCCGAAAAATATTCCAAGGGATGGGCAATCTATATTGGTCTGACCAGCTGCAGAGTTGAAAAGGCTTACGTATTCGCCTACCCAGATTGGGTCAGAGGTTTTGTAGGTGGCATGGACTCTTAAATCAGCAGAGCCTTGATGGGAGGCAACTGAACATCTTTGGTCAATACTTGGAGGGTCAAGTGCTACCATGGTCCCGTTCTCTGGCGCATACTGGCTCATTTTACCCTTCTCTACATAGTGCATCCAGAGAGGAGTAGAAATCGCGGACTGTGGTAGCAAAGAACAGTTCAGAACAGGCTGAAGAGCTATAACGTCAAAAGAATATGCGCCGTCTGGATATCTAGTGTTTCCGAGATCGGTGCCAAAAGAGATTCCAGGAACAACAAGATCTTCCCAAATCGTAGGTGGTGTAACAGCCCCGCGATTGCGGATCAGATTTAGTTCAAGAGTCGCGCCAGAGTCTTGAGAGTAATCGTTAAACCAACCCAAATTCCAATTGGTGACATAGGCGGTTGATGGCTGGTTGTTTACTTGAGTCTCGGTAGCAATCCACAAACCAGACGTAACGATTGTGAGAAACGCAGCGATGAGCGTAGCAACATTAGATGAGGTAACGCCAAGCTGTCCATTGCCAACGGACTTCCAAAGAATAAGAAGAGGATTCATAGATAAAGGATGGAACAGAATGCTTCTCTTGGCTGGTGAACTCCCAGATCTTAGGTTAGAGTATGGGGCGAAGATGATGATAATGAAATCAAGGTTATTTATCATGGTAGCCACGATAAAAACCACCAAGGTTGAGACAAGACGGATTGTATAGGATAAGAAGGCAGAGTCTTTGGTCCCGACTACCAACAGGTGATTCTCCTTTCTCAAAATCCGATGCAGCACCTCCAACACAGCGATGCAAATGATAGGTGCCGTAAATGTTGCTAGTATAACAGGGAGACGAACTGCTAGAGGTGCCCATGGCCGACTCTCCTTACGTGTCGTAGTCTTAAATTGTTGTTGATCGGAATTCCGGCGCGTGATTACCGCAGTTATTCGAGACCGTCCATCTTGGTTTGCCGGGGCAGAAAACTTGAAACCTCGCAGCCTCTCTGTAAGGCTGGCGCTAGGGAGGCTTCCAGTGTCTTTCATGATACTCTGTACTGGAGGGCTGTTGGCCAGGATGGCTGCATTACCAGCTATGGAGCCTGACATGGCAGGTATCCAATGAAAGGGCTTATTCAGCCATAGTAGCATTAAACATATAATGGCGAGGAGGCAGAACATTGCTACCATTGCCCAGACAGCCAATGGCCTCATATGTAGTCGATTGTCAATTTGAAGCCCTTTCGCAGTGCCTGTTTGGCGTTTGGAAACCAGAATGGACTGTCGAGTCATGTTTTTTGCTACAGCGTCAACAACAGATATACTGGCATTCAAAAGCGTTGACGACTTGTAGAACACACCCAGATCTCTCGGATATCCCAGTTTTGCATACATTAATTGGAACAACACTGCCTCGGCTCCTGGCGTGGAACCTGATCCACTTCCACTGTGAGCTCTGATGGTGGGAACTCTGTCGCTGGTGACTAGGACATCTGCCGGACTATCCATGTTGGTCCACAGCATTTCTGCAAATGCATGATGAGATAGATTTGTCAGCGTTCGGACTTTTCTTGGAGCCTGCGGAAACGAAACCGATTTGGCTCGGACATCAAACGTGGCATCCTGTGTCTCAATGGCGTATTTAATCTGACAAATAATGGAGTTTGACTTTGTCATTTTCATGCTCTCGATAAGGTCGGATGGTCCGTCATGGTATACATTAAATCTGGCTGCAGAGATGGCATAACGTATGTCGAAAGGCTCATTGTCAGCAAGCCATGATGTTGTATTTCCATTAGGTGTCGAGGTGAAGTGGGTCTCGTTCAGGCCAGAACAATTAAGACGATGTACTGTGTAAACCTGGGGCTCCTGAACACATGTTCTATGAGTGGTGCCTTTAGGAAGTGGTGGGTCCCCGTATTTGGAACTTGCACATATGTCCACCATTCCTGCGCTAGCATTGCATGACTTTGACGTGAATCTGAAGTTTTTAGCGGCGAGTGAATCCTCCTATGGGCTGAAACCTGATGCCGTGAGGTTTGTGATTTCAAGCCTTGCTTCTTCGCAGATGATCTTCGGAACGAAGACTTCCACTGGTGCCTCCAACACTGTCACATCGTAGTCGCTTGGATTGAGAACAAATCGCTGAGAAGCTGCATCGTTCATTGGCTTCCACTCGCGTTCAGTACTAGTGACATTATTCAGGCGGCCAAGATAGGTCCAGATGGGATCAGCAGATCCCCTGTTGTATGCTGGCTGAAAATTCCAAATTTGAAGCGCACGGGGTGCCAGTGGGTCATACATCTTCCACAAGTCAGTCGCGCTAAAGCTGTCCTGATACGTTATATCAAACGTTCCAGAAATTATCGTCTGATTCATGATAAAAAGTGTAGTTGAAGTCAAGATTATCAGTTTGAGGATAACAAACGATACGATCGTTGACACCACTCGAAGGTGACGATTCTTAGCAGCTTGAAAAGCACTTATTGCTTGAAAAGGGGTAATGTAGTCGAGCAGGACCGATCGGGTGGCATCTGCACTTCCAGCCTGGAGTTCGTGCCACGGCTGGCTAGTTCTGGTATGATAATCGACCCGCCTCCACAAGCTAAGAATGAGAATCAGAATTGCCGTTGGACCATAGGTCCAGGAATAAGCGGTTTTAGAGATCGTCAGTGTAAGTCCATTTCGGGACGCGACAACTCTATCCAAAACGACGAGCGAAATGGCACATGTAATGAAGATACATGCGAAGAGTAGGAGTGCAGTTCTTCTCAGCCAGAATGGTCGTTGGAACTCCCTGACAACTGATTCGGGCTGGGCTGGAGCTTGATCTTCGTGTTCATCTTGATTCTGCACCATCAACAGTACAGACTCGGGAGGTTTAATCGCCATCCTCGTCCGTAGCATAGACGTTCGAGTTCAAACCCTGGAAGAATGGAGGTGATAGGTCCAGGACAAAGGCACACCAAACCAGCCGTTGTGATTGTCAACACAGAGATGGTGCCCCTAACGTACGGTCCCACCGACTGATCGTTTCGTAATTCAGGCAAGGCCAAATGCTGTCTCACCCGCGCTTAGCATATATCTGATAATGAAATCCGTGTTTCGACGTGGCGCGAATTCTTAACTCGAGGGCTTTCACGACATCGTGTGGAGCGTGTCTGTGTTTAAAGAAATGAGAGGGTACAAGAACGTGCTTTCCACGCCAACAAAAAATGGGCAACCCACCCAATAAGTATACCTTATACTACCTGCCTTGTTGGTGACTGCCCTGAAACATACATGTCCAACCACTGCTCTTCCTCATTCCCCATTGGCTCCCTCAGGGATCTGGTAATGGGGGCCAAGTCTTATCTCCAGGCCTCTGTCATTTCCGATCATCACTAGCGAATCATTGAAGTGGCCCTACGAGCGCTCCACTCTGCATAATGCTAACAAACATGCTCACTTGTGCCTCTTACCAACACTTTCCTCCTTACCGTCGTCGCCTACAGTGGGTCACAGCTTAAGTACTTGATTGACTAATCGGTCACTCTCATGTACCCCACTTTTAGTGGTAGACATTTTTAGTTTACAGTACAGAGATAAATCTCCAAGGATTCCGGGCCTGATTCAGTACTACGGTATCAGGCTGTATGGCCCAGCTTCAGCGCACCGAATGCGAAAACGAAGTGAGATGGATGATTAGAGTAATTGATGTCAACTGATGTCAATTGATGGCGAGCTTGTAACGATTGAGGTTCGCATAAGGCAAATAGCTACAAACTTATACAGATGTAGTATTTTAATAAGCTACATAACGGTGGGTAATCATTGACTGCCTTCCTGTGATGACGGTCTAGTTGCCTGCTTCCTGGAACTCCTCTACTTGAACATGTCCTATCTGCGACACCATATCATGGAAACGTGCTAACAGGCTACGCTGATACCACCATCTCACCAATGCGGCAATCACGAAGAACACAGCACCAGCGACGCCCGAAGGGAACCAACATCTTTCTGCATACCAAATCTGCTCCCTCGTTTCAGTATTCCAGAGTATTTGAGTTTTGGGATGTATTCGGTCTAGCCAACATCTCGCCTATGACATCAATTGTTAGCGGTGCTGTAAATTATAGGAATGCTGTCGAAGGCTCCGATGATAAATGTGAAGAATCCGAAACCTGACCTTACAGGAAGCAAAACTCTCGTCAAGGATATTTCTTTGAGAGGCGTCAGAGGGATTTCGAACTCATATACTCTCGACAAGCATGGGTTTCAATTCATCACTCACCAACAGAGTTTTTGCGACTTTGAAGATGAATACTTGGTCAAGCAACCGTATCTCCAAGAGGTTAAAGAGGTAATACAGTTCCATATTCCTTACGCTACAAAGGTGCATATACTCGATTGGAGTGTATTTTATAGCCTTCGATCGATCCGCATGCATTGTATAGCTAGCTTCTTGTTACAGCGGAGAAAGCAATTCAACCCCAGTGAGGCGAAGGAACGTGTGTCTGCAGCATAATTAGTCAATCGATCAGTCATCCTCGCTCCGTCACAAACAGTTCAGTCAGGTAAAACGTTCACAAACACAAGACACTTTCTCTTTGATTCAACATGCCTTGCAGATACTAGAGTTCAGTCTACTCAAAGGGGTCATGCGTGAGCTTCCGGACGAAGCGAATGAACTCTTAAAGGGAAGAGGCCAAATGATCAAGTCAGTGATCTGAAGTCCAACCTAAAATGTTTGAAATCATCGAACCATTATTTCTAAACATATATTCAGTTTCTGGAGACCAATCTACCATGAGGTACAAGACTGGCCACTTGTCGTTTGTGATGCCCAGATAACAGATCTACAGGACTTGCGAGCGGTAGATCAGATAACGAGAAGATTCATAGGAGACATCTATTTACTCAGTCTACAACGACGCTTTGAGATGCTACTACATGAGCGCTATGGAGCCAAGTGAGGGCGTGCTATTCAAGAGTTGGGACAACAGTCCTGATACTGCTGCTAAAGGTGAGGTCTCTAAACCTTCCACATGATTTCTGTACTAATTGTGAAGCCTGTCTGCATTCATCCTGTGCGCTTCCATCTCACCTTGTGCCTGAGGGCCACAACCCTCGATATAGCATGGAGGTCCGTGCTCTTGTATTCTCTTAGCTAGCAATTATACTAAAAGGTGTGGGTACCCTATGGGTCACTTAACACTCAAGCCTCACAACGAATTCTTGTTAGCTTCGTTTATGAGTTACCCCGCCCTTTACAATCTTCACCTTGAAACAAACCTCGGCACATTCACCTCTCTACTTGAATCTACCATATCTTGACTTTTCGTCGCTCATACGGTCGGCACCAACTCAAATCGCCAACCTTCACCTACAAGCAGCCTTGTCAAAATGACCATCGTTCACGGCAAATGCAGTGATAGATTCCAGAGCATCCGTTCCCTCCTGGAGAAATACATCGAGTCAGAGGAGGAGCTGGGCGCTTCGATAACCATCAACATTAACGGTGAAGATGTTGTCGACATGTGGGCCGGTCATGTAGACCAAGAGCGAACGAAGCCATGGGACGAAAATACTATTGTCAACGTTTTCTCGTGCACGAAAACAGTCACCAGTCTCGCGGTCCTTATCCTCATTGATCAAGAATTGATCGACCTCAATGAACGAGTGTCACACTACTGGCCTGAATTTGAACAGAACGGTAAACAGGATGTTCTTGTCAGACACCTACTATCCCATACGTCAGGTGTATCAGGCTGGGAAGAGGCTCTATCCACCGAAGACCTTTATGATGTGGAGAAAAGCACCGCGATGCTGGCGGGTCAAGCTCCATGGTGGACACCAGGAACAGCTTCTGGCTACCATGCTTTAGCGTCTGGCCATCTTTTGGGTGAGCTCATTCGACGTGTCTCTGGAAAGTCCCTGCGCGAATTCGTTGCCGATGAGATTTCAGGCCCCTTGAATGCCGATTTTCAAATTGGGGCTTTGGAGAGCACCTGGGATCGCGTTACTCCGATTGTCCCTCCAGGCCTTTCAGGCATTCTGCCCGAGTTCGAGGCTGGATCTGTACAAGCAAAGACATTGTTGAACCCACCTCTGGATCCTAATTCCGTAAACACTAAAGGGTGGAAAAATGCAGAGTTAGGTGCTGTGAATGGCCATGCCAATTCTCGCTCGCTTACACGCATTCTCTCTGCAATTTCCTTGGGAGGATCAACTGGGGGCAAGCAGGTGTTGAAGAAGGAGACAGTTGGCATGATATTTGAGGAACAGCAATCTGGGGAGGACCTGGTTCTGACGATGCCGATCAGGTTCGGCATTGGATACGGACTGACTCCTTGCCCTGCACTTGCCTGGATTCCAGAAGGAAAGATTTGCTTTTGGGGAGGTTGGGGCGGTTCTTTCGTCGTGATGGATCTTGACAGACGAATGACTATTTCTTACACTATGAACAAGATGGGTAGTGGTCTTGTGAGCAGCGATAGGGCTGAGGTCTATGGCAAGGCTATATATGATGCACTACGTGAGTAGTTTGCCCAAGAAACATGCCCTTTCATAACCTAGAGATTGAAATCCGTATCCAAATGAGTTCTTTTAAACCCCAATTTGTGACTCGATATCTTTCCATCTACCTGTACGCATCGGATCGAGGACACGTAACTTAGTAAGCCAAGTCTTCAGTTCGATGAGATCACCCTCATCTCCTTCACGCCCTTCTAATTTCTGTAGAGTCAGGGTATACTCAAGCAGGGCCTCGTAGATGCACTTGACGTCTTTGTAGTCATCTAGCAGATCTTTGATCTCGTCAATTTCATGCCTCACATAAGTTGCCGTTTCATTCAGACTCATAGGTGCTGCAGTTTGTGAGTCGTTATCGCCGACGATTTGTGAGATCAAGAAGCGATGGTAGTACCACAGGCTCTGATCTTCAGGTCCAACATCCAAGCCTTCTCGCACGAAACTCAACTCTTCGTCAAGGAACATCGCTCGTATTTTCGGGTTTGCGCCTCGCTCTTGGAGTAATCTTGGAATAAGCTGACTTCTGTTGTGCCACGCAGAAAAGTTCGATAGGTTGCTCTTTATCATCTTGGTAGTGTATTCGAATTCCTTCTCAACCATGCTCTTCCCTTGTAGGTCAACACTCTCAAGCTTAGCTACCACGAATCTGCGATAACCCCAAGCGTGAAAGTTGCGCTGATCCTTGCTAAGCATCAGAGATGTTAAGCGAAGTCTTCTTCCCAAATGCCCCGAGCAAGAGGTATGGAAAGTCGAAGTATAGCCTGTGATAAGATCCACTGTCGGAAATTCCAGGTCCACTAGCACTTGGGTGACCCCATCAACAGTGGTACCGTGAAAGACAGTTCAGACTTGAGTACATTGGCGTCTGATTCTTGACCCGGTTCGATCTGAACATAAGGTTCTACCCGTTTGGTAAGTATGCTTGACGTCAGACAACGCCGACGAACATTCCATATCGTGTAATATTCAGGGTTGAAACGGAGGAGCTCGTCAGTCAGTTGGTAGAGATCATGATCATATGTTCCAGACGCGACCTGGGCGCGTATCTTGTTCTCAAGATCGCGATATTTCTTTATTTTTGCGAGGTCTCGATGTCTTTCTTCCTCAGTGCGGGTCCTTGTGGTTCGAGCTACACCATGCTGCAAAGGCGGTGAATTAGCCAAGTGGGAGATTTAATACGGTCAAATTAGAATTTACTTACGCTTGCCATTTTGAATTTGACCTCCTAGCTGGGTAGTGATGGGAATGTCTAGATAAAGCAGCAACTGTGTCATGCGCATTGCTGTTTAGGCAGCAGTAAGAACTTGAAGCAATACAGAGATAGCTAGGTGATGTACTCTCATCCACGTGTTAAGGCGGTGACACTCTGCATAACTGAAATGGTACATACTGCACAGGGGCAACCCACTTCCTTACCCTGTTCTGATACAACGGGACGACGGGGTGGGTTATGAGTGTTTTCGCTCCTTGCGTTTTCTCAACATCTTTAATACTTCCTATCTACTCTATGAACTAATCATTCTAAGATCTACCCTGTTTATACACTGCACTAAACTTCCTTTCTTTCATCCAGACTCGCAACTAACGATCAAAATGGAGTTATCAACCTCTCCATCTAGTAAACCAGTTCTCACTATTTCCTATCCTCAGCACCCTCTAGGGACGTTCAACGCCAGATGACCAAGATTACCAAGGGGTAAAGGCTCGGCAAAGTTTACCATCTTGTCGTTGGACCCAATCCTCACTTCCAACACACCGAGGACACCACAAAATTCCTTCAGGATCATACTTCTCCTTGATATCACGGAGTCGTGCGTAATTCGGCCCCCAGAAAGACCGCTGCCAGTCAGGTTCAATTGGGTTTGCCTTGTTTCCACCAGTTAACAAAGGGTGTCAGGCAAGAGTATCAGGTGCTATCTTACCTCATTCAAGTAGGCTCCCTGAACAGGATCCAACTCTCTCATCAGCGCGAGCTTTCTGTATGTCACATCGTGAATGATGTTTCTGACTTCGGTTTCGTTGGTGGAATCAGTCCAGCCTTGGCCAGTGATCAGATGAACGGTGGTGTTTCGCCAGGATGGATGCAAAGAATTGTTGACTGGCTTGGGGCTAATGGTGAGAGTGCCAGACATGGAAAGGTTAGACAAACCATTCTAGGAGTTTGTTAGAGCGATGAGAGATATCAGAGTTTTGGATATATACGTACAGGTGGCGCATGCTTGGTTGGGCCAATCTTCTTATAGACAGCCGCGAATTCCTCTGTCCTTTCTGTCACAGTTTTTCGTGAGATCAATCGGGTAGCTCTGATGTCATGGCCTGCACCCACTGACCCGATGTTAGGTAGTATCTTGAGCAGTCCCTGCCAAGAGCTCACCGGCATTTTAGTCAAAGACCCAGTTACGGTACTGTTGGACGCCTTGAGCAGCTTCTTGAAAGGTTCCAGAGCGTCTTCATAAGTTTCGTTAGAAATGCCAAAGCCCATGAATGATCCACTGAAAGTCAGTGCCTCTGCCTTTGGAGGGCCTGAAACTGTATAATATCCGTGGATACCCGCGTCTTGAATTGCAGGGAACAGCGCATGGGCATCTGCAATGAATTTGTAGAAATCATCTTCCGACGTGCGGTTCTTGGCACTGATGTCGTAGCCTCCGATGACCAGATCTGGTGCGGGATAAGCCTTGAGACTCAACTTTATAATGACACCAAATGTGCCGCCACCACCACCGCGAATAGCCCAATACAGATCCTGGTTTTGACACTCATTGGCGATCAGGACCTTACCGGCTGGAGTGACAATCTCTGCCTCGAGAATGTTATCAGCTCCTTGGCCGTATTTGCCTGTTGCAAAGCCATGACCACCACCGGTAGCCCAGCCAACCACTCCGACATCCTATAGCCATGGTCAGCAAGGTAATGTAGCCTAGTTTAACAGAGGCAACTTACACCGCTGGTACCTCCAACCGCTAGCGCATCCTGGGCTGCTAAAGCTTCAAACATCTCACCATCTTGAACTCCAGCACCCACGATGGCTGCCATAAGAGGGCTTGGGGTATCTTTAGCGTTGGGACAGGTAAGGTTGAAATCTTCCTGCAAGTCGATGCTCTTCAAGTTGTGGGTCCAGATCCTGTCAAAAGGATTAGCATCAGTGCGACATCTTCAATCACAGATCGACTTACGATAAACTACTGTTTCCCAAGTTTCTGAATTGTGTTAGCAGATTTCAGCAAATAGAAAGCGATGTCGATATTGTTTTACCTTCCGTCCCCAGCATGGCCAGTGTTCTTGATCGCCAATCGTATGTTGTGTTCGGTAGCGAACTCCAACGCTGCTACAACATGATCTGTCCCAGTGGCGTTCACGACATAAGTAGGAAGAACTCCATTTGAGCAACCTCGCTTGCCAGCTTCGGGGTCGCCGTAGATGCTTGTGCCGTTCTCATATACTGGAATGCAGCCAGCATTGGCCCATTCGGTGTGGAGACTGGCCGGATCGCTGGAGTGGAACTTCGACTCGGGCCATTCCTTGATCACCTTGTCACAGGCTTTGCGGTCGTAGTTAGGGTGGGAGCTATAGCAAACAGCACCTGGCGGAATGTACTTGATCAGATGTCCGCCAAGAGTAGAGTTCAAGGAGTTCCATTTCGTTGTAGAAGGCCAGCAAGGATCGTCGGTTGTCTTGTAGATCGTTAGAATGCAGATAGAATATGGCCAACGTGACTTACGCATCGGCATTGTTCTTCTGCAAGTCCAGATGCAACGAATGATCCTACGACAGTGAGCGCGGGGAAGAGGGAGTTCCCGAAGAGGCGCATCTTAGTTTGTTCAAGGCAATGTGGACAAAGAATGAATGAATAACTTGTTGGAACCCAGAGAGAAATTCCTTCCCGTTATATATCTGGAAAAGCTGATAGCGTATAAATAAACTGAATACGTTTGACGTCATGGTCCATAGTATAGGTACGCGGAAATGTCAGTACGAACGTTGCGCAAATACGAATATTCACGAAAGATGCGAAAATGACTGTGTTGGGTTAGGCTTGTCCCACAACTGACGTTTCCCGGCCCATTGATTTTGTGGCTTTGTTCCGAACTCCCGAAGAGTAGCTTTCCTACGTAATACGCGATACGCGTATAACATGGTGGGACCGCTGGCCGTATTTTGACTAGTCATTGACGCGTGATAACTAAGCTGTTATTCCACCGTTCAGGGGAAGCCGATTTTGAGGCTGCTGAGCATTTCCCAACAGACAATTCACCTACAGAAAACTTAGCAGGTAGCGATTTTGAGGGAAATAATTAAGTAGACAGGAATTTAATTGTGATAATCAGTTCTTCGCTACGCGATATTTGTATTAGTCTTCCTATTCAGAACAAAGTTCCCTAAATCCGCGGTTTTATACGCGTTCCAATGCGGTAGTTGTATCTAAAACAAATAAAAGGTGCTAAACCCCAAATTACATTACATACTTGCGAAGTGGGAGAGGAGCATACCTTTGAACTTATTTGATTTATAACTTGTAATTCTATATAACTTGTTTTACTCATTTAGAAGTACCTTATACCTGTTTCCCTTCGAAATATTTGAAGGTCCCGGGTAGGTTCTTTTATCTTATCTCCTTATCTTATCTTATCTTTCACTCCAACTCTAACCTCTTTATCTTTTTAAGCGGGTCAATCCGCGCATCGCTTACCGGAACACCCTCTCTTTTGACCTATGGCGTCAGGTTAGCCAGCATGCTAATAGTTGCAGGAGTCGAGACATCACTTTTTCAATTCCAACATCCACTACGATTACGTCGACTAGAACAGGGTCCATGAACCCATATCATATCTGGTGTATTTTCAGGGGAAGGTGCGCATCGACCTGCCTCTTCGTTTGAGTGATTTCTGATGTTGCGAAGTGCATGGATAGTTCAAGCCCGGCCACGGATCTGGCTGGGGAGACGGATATGCTTGAAAAAAAGCAGATCAGCCCCACACATATCATTTCCGTGAGCTAGAGATTTAGCGCATCGGCCTGCCTCGCGACGTTCACGCCCAGTGGAGCAGCATTCCGCTCTTATGTCACCTCCTTCTCCACTTTACTGTATTTCACAAGCTCAAGAATGAGGGAAAGCCCACGTTATCGTACCGTCATATTTTGTAAGATATCTACTATCTAAGTGGACTAACTGAGCACTTATGGTAGTAAGTCAAAGAGGTATCTATATGCCCTCAATTGGTGTTCTCCTGCCATAAACTATCTCGTATGTAACAGAAGAATCCGTATCCTTCTCCTACTCCCACGGCTTCATCAGAGTGTTCGCTTCCATCTGCTTGTCAAACTGAGGAATATGTGTAGTATGGCACCAAGGCTTGTTGGACTCCTCCTTGCGGACTGTGCACGCGAACCAAGAACACCAACCGTGACGAGGGAATGACTGGTTGATGCTGTTACGAGTAGTCTCATCAATCCAGCTACCAAAATCCTCGATACCTTCATATACGCCTACATTATCATACAGCGTAGCAAGTTGGATCAACTGACCGAGGAATGTGATAGTTCCATCTACACCCATGTCCTGATGGCGAATGATGGCCTCACCAACAGCCTCGGCTTGATCTGTGCTACCGCCAAGCACCTTTAGGACTTCCATTGCTTTGATGCCGCCATAGATATCGAATGACATGCGCGTCGAGGTGAAGTAAGCTTCTGCGGTACCGATGTCGTGCAAAAGGCAAGTAAGTGCCCAGGTGGATGGTGACAGCAATTTAGCATGCTCAGGCAGCAAGCGCTTTGCAATGATAGTCCCTAGTCGAAAATTCAGCATTGCTTCCTAACCTGTGTCATTGCATAACTAACCCCAGTAGAAGACACGAATGGAGTGGTTGTAGGCTTCTGGGCTCAAGCGTGCCTTGACAAAGGCTTCAGCTTCGGCGACAAGCTTGTCTTCAGTCGGGAACGGAATGTCTTGAGTCTTATAAGGAGGGACTTCCTGAAGCTTTACCACAGAATCGATGATCTTTTTAGCGCTTACGGGAACAGCAGTCCAACCGTTAGCCTGAACTTCGTTGTGAGACATGTTGTTCCTTTGAGCGACGAGAGTGCGTAGTAAAATCGAGTTTAGTAAAATGTGAAAATTTTTGTGGGCAGAAAGATGAATGATTTTCAGGATGAAGGTTTCTTGGATATCTATATATACCCAAATCGATGGTTTTACTCACTTTCTTTCCCCCAAGGGCTTGATGATGCGGGATGAGGAAAGTGGAGGATCATGAACAGGCACTAGACTGAGAATGGAAAATAAATGAAATTTAGTGGGCCTCTGACGTTGAGACCTCCCCGCTTCCGAATTTGACAATATGAATTATTAATAGACTCATGGAAAGTCAGATTTACAACTCAAAATGTCAGAGCGGATCGACCGGATAACGTACTCAACCTTTGCTCGCGACTGAGTTACTAGATTACACTCACTCTGCTTGGCTAATCATCCAGTACCGTTCCAGGTCAGACGTCAATTCAACTCCAATGAGTTTGCGGAAATGGGAAGATGCTGGACCTGCAAAAAACGGCGCCTCAAGTGTGACGGGGGTGTTCCGTCCTGCCAAAAATGTTTGGGCCACGGTGTGGAATGCCTTGGCTATAAGAAACCCCTGACTTGGGTCAAGGGTGTGGCTCGACGTGGACCCATGAGGAATCGAACGTTTGGAGAGTCTGAGCGACAGTCGCTGACGGTCAGCGAGGGAAATGGATTATCCACCTGTCAAGGATATTATTATCCGGCTCAAGCACCAAATACATGCCCGGCCAGTTTCTCACTGCCGATGACTCTCACGGAGCCTTTGTTCAATGACTTGGGCAACATTCCTCGGTTCTTCATCGACTATTGTTGGTTTTCATCGACCCTCTGTATCCCGGCCACTAGCTTATTCATCTTTAGTCTCGAAGCGCGTTTGTGGGAGCCTTGTCTTTCAAGATCATACCGAGAATCCATATCGTAAGATCATTCTCTGGATTAGATCACCAATGGTGGCAACGACTATCGTGACAGTAGCCGCGTGCCACTACATTCAAGCTCTCACGGGCTCGACTCTGCCCGGATCACCACTGCCAGCGACAGATCAAGCACCTCTGCTTATCACGCCCAAATCGGATATCGCTGGGCTAACTACATCTGAGAGAGTGCTAATTGACTACTACTTGCGGTCGAAGGAAACAAGCTTGAACCTCGTCTCGTCTCACCTGAATATGCATCGTTCTAAAGCTGGAGACAATGCCAGCGTTATTGCAATCGTGCTTCTGGCTGTCCTTGATATTTTTGAGAGTGGATCCGGAGCCTGGAATGTACATCTCGAAGGATCCAAAAAGTTAATGGAAGCTGGATCTACTGATAAATCTCGAGTTTGGGATAGCAGTGTTGAAAGTCTACTATGCGAAGCTGCCACGTGAGTACTGCTGAGTCAAGTCTTGTTCTATTATCAGCTGATACAGATCCTTTGTGTAGTTTCCAGATATTTGGATCTTCTTTGGCGAAGTTAGGGGCTTTAAACAGTGAATCCACTCTCCCTGTAACGCAAATCAGAACTTCCTCAACTGTCGCGCCAATTGGATGCCCTATTGCTGTTCTGTCCACTATTGAAACCTTTGCCCTGTATCGAAGAGTCAATGGTATGTTTGCTGCACAGATAGCAGATATCAGATACTTGAAGGACACACTGCACCGTCTCCGTTCATATGACATTGCAGCGTGGGCGATGGATATCATAGTGAGTGATTCGATTGTGCCATACGGGGATCTAATGCAACTCGGCACAATTTGGAGGCTATCAGCTGAAATTTATGCCCGCCGTGTCCTCTTCAATCTTACTGGGGATGCCTCCATCCTTGAACCATCACTTGTTGATGACCTTATAGCAGAACATGCATTCCTGGAACGCGAAGACGATAATCTCCTCAAGTGCCTGATATGGCCAACGTTTATCGCCGGCGCAGCGACTCTCAATCAGCAGAGAAGACCGTGGGTACTTAAAACATTAGACAGGATCTGGCAAATCGGGTATTGCGCAAATACGAGGAATGCTGCAATGGTTCTAGAAAGCTTATGGAAGAAACATGATTTAATATCTTCCAGGGTCATGCCTCTACACAACAATCCAGTGGCAGCTGAAGATTCATCAGTTGATCATAACGCTTACAATTGGATTCTTGAGCTATCACTCTTAGATGGCTCGTGGCTCTTCATTTAACACCAGTCAATGTATATGTCAAGTTGGTACAATAGAAATCTTCTAATTTGCATCTACCTTCCAAGCTCAACTGGAACATCATCGACTTCAGATTCTGCAAAAGCTATATCCGCAGTTACTGTCGCCTCGATTGAGCGTGTTCACGGACGTAGTACTATCGTGGCCATAGGAAGGCTGCGGGTCACACCGTCTCTCGGTTTTACGGCGGCGGAGCTATCCACTAACCGGCATGATCCCGATTAACTCCACATCCCGCAAGGCATTATCTCGCGTCCCTCAATCCCATGATCATGCAGACCTATCGGTCTCATATGTAATTGCCATTTGCAACCTTGCTTCGGCCTGATCATCTATCCGATACTCACCACTATCCACCGCAATGCAATCTCTTCTTGTCCCTCGGCTCGCCAATCGCGGTATACCGCTTTTCTGTCGGGCATCTCATTTGGCTCGGTCGCGTTATGCCGGCCTTCGATCTTTATCCTCCAAAGCATCTACACGCGTCGCCGTCCTCTACCAGGCATTGGACCCTCCTATCATCAATGGTGTCCGCAAGCCCAAGAAGCCAGGCGGTTATCAGGACTCGGGCGCTGATATCGCCTACAACCTCGATCAATGTGATGATGTCCAGGTTATAACACCAAACAGTACCCCGGAGCCCTTAAAGATGGCGACTGGTGTTTTCCTGATACCGAAGAAGGTATGTTAGAGGCAATTGAGAAGGGCGCCAATTATCTTTGGTCAAATACCATTGTTTTTGCCTCGCATCCATTGCAGACATCGACTCAATTCGATCCCTTTCAAGATCGCGTCCGAGTCATTGGCTAAGGTTTGTTAGTGGTCGACAAATACGATGATAAAAAGTTTGTCAACAACTACTTGCGGGCCGTCGGTGGATTCACTATGCCACGAACCTTCACTGCATCCTCGCTGACCGAGGTGGCTCAATCGGCTGATAACATCTCTTACCCAGTTGTTGCCAAGCCAATTCGTGGGCGTGGCAGCTTCGGTGTTAAGGTGTGCCACAACAAGAGCGAGTTACTAACCCACGCTGAGGAACTATCCAGCAACTCTATGGCTTTTATGGTGGAAGAATTTCTGGAAGGCGAGGAGGCGACAGTGACTGTCATGCCCCCTACCGCAGAGGGTCAAGACTATTGGTCTCTTCCCATTGTCACTCGCTTCAATCATCAGAATGGAATTGCATCATATAACGGCGTTGTAGCGGTTACCGCCAATTCACGAGTAGTGCCCGAGAGTGAGACTGGCCCTCTCCATGAGAGGCTAGCTAGAGAATGTGAACGAGCAGCTAGTCTTCTCAGGTTGGCTGCTCCCATTCGCATTGACGTCCGAAAATTCAAGGACTCGTCTGAATCGGCATACGCGTTGTTCGACGTCAACACGAAGCCTGTAAGTACACCCCATTTATTGGACTCTCGTTCCTCGACTAAGACAGGCACAGAATATGACAGGTCCCGGGCGGCCCAATCGTGATGATCAAGCCAGCTTGACTTTGCTAGCTGCAAATGGTCTAGGTTGGGATTACAATGAGCTTTTACGACGGATTTTAGGTACCTCAAGCTCTCTTAGGACACTGAGAGCACTCAGGCCTGTGGAAAAAATAGCAGCAACGAGCTTCTAGCCGCATTTTTTAGACATTCAAAGGTCAGGTTGTTATCACTGGACAATTGATAAGGAACTAAAACGCCCGTCAGAATATTCAAGTAAAAGTAAAGGCAACAGTCTATCCACACGATCTTCCAATCCTTCCAGCATAATAGATAACTCCAATTGATTATTTAAGAGTACTTGATACCTCTCCTCTCCATGATATCATTGTAAGGTTCCAGGTAGGTCTTCTTATCTTATCTCCTTATCTTATCTCTAACATTCGTTACACCGCCTTGACATGATCGGAGCCAGGCTTTTACAGGGCTATTCAGGAGAGTCTCAGTTTGGTTAACCCTGCGACCAGGGTAGATCAATAGCTCTTAACTATTGACAGTAGCGACGAATCGAGAACATCTTAGCGCCACGCATCATTGCTTTCCTTTCTTCTACACAGCTGCCAGCCAACAGCTGGGTCTATACACTAGACTAAAGGAGGAAATTATCCCAATAGTGCGCCATCTGTGCTTCAATACTATCATACGACTGTGAGTTAAAAGCATCGTAGCTAACAGGGGTCTTATTAGGCGATCTATAGAAAGCTCCCTCATAATTGGAACGTCCCTGATACCCTCCGACTTTGCTGTTATTTTGTGTACTCTGTTTCCTTCTCTACTCTTTTTGTGATCTCTCGTCGCCTCCTCCAGTATGTGGAAGCAGCACAAGCTTCTGGCCCTCTGGGCGTCATTGATACATCATAGCTGAGGTCTTACCATTGGGTCTTCGACAGGCGGACTAGCACTTGCCAGAGTCCTGTTCAATGACTCCAGAGATATTTTCTCTTTATCATCCGGTGGCTCTGGAGATCCATCTGCTATACGACCGTTTACCAATGGGCCTTTCGGAATGGAAAAGGGTATCATTTTATCAACTGGAAGTCTTACCTTACCTCTCGGCCCTGGTGACACTTGTCCAAGCTCTTATACAACTGATGTGTATGATGCCTATACTCGTTCGTATTGTGGCGCGGATAGCTATAACGGTGTTATATACACCTTGAACGTTTTGCCGACAAAGGCTACTACATTTCTCGTCGACATAGTTATTGCAAGCTGTGATCTCATGTAAGTGTTCTACTTCTGTAGGGATATACTGAAATGCTAACTCTACAAGATCTGGAGATAAAGTGATACTTATGGTTGATGGTGTGAATTACGCAAAAGACGAAAATGGGATTGCACTCGACTCCTCATCAAAGTACCTCGGCGAACCCTGGGGTATACCTTCGCCCAATGGCGATACTGCATTTTTAATGTCTTCTCCTCCTCTCCGCTTTTCGATTCCAGTTCCAAAGTCATACGTCGAACTGAAGATTGCCGTATGCGACCGTCTCGATGGCTATGGTGATACTGCCGTCATGGTCAAAATCCGACCCTGCAACGACTGCGATCAGTCATTTAAAGTGGACTACGACGCAACAACTGTTACAATCACCACGACTTACGAAGCAACTTCTATAATCACACAACCAGCTTCCGGGACTGCCCGAGGGACTATCTCTCATGTCACATATGTAACTCCCTCTCCTGTCAGCACTACATCATCGTCACAAGACTCAACGTCGGAGGACATTACATCCTCAGCAGTATCAGCAACTTCGACATTTTCGACATCGTTCATAGCGTCAACGTCAGATTCACCTGCACCTGCCACAACGTCTTCCGCGCCGCTGTCCTGTAACGAGATGAGCCATCCCTATCAAGCTCCTTCTGGATCAAAGTTCCAAGTTGATTGCGATTCATATGCAACCGGCGGCAACCAAATTGGTCTGAGTCACAAGGCTGGCGATTTATCGACATGCATAGACTTATGTGCTACTACCTCCAATTGCCAGGCTGCACTACTCGATCGAAGTCAGTTGCTATGCTACCTACTCGACGGTACTGATGGTCCGGCTTTCAACAATTTGTACGACATGGCTACTCTATTATCGTCCACGCCATCCACAACCGAATCGTCCGAGGCATCATCCTCAACCACCTCGCCCCCATCGCCACAAACTTCGCTCTCATGTAGTCAGATGGTGAGCAGTATCTACACTGACAAGTTCACCATCAGTTGCGATACTGTCTCGACCGGGGAATCTATCTATCGAAGCGCTGAGGAAGATAGCTTGGAGAATTGCTTGGCCATGTGCGACAACGACATCAGGTGCCTGGCCATAAACTTCTACCCTTATCCCTACAGTGAGTGTCACTTGATTGAGTCGTTTGCCGGGACTCGATCTTCTACTGGTGTCAACTTTGCTTCCAAGGCAATTTTATCATCCTCAACCGCGTCTACATCATCGGAGTTCATACAGTCAACTCTCTCCACAGATGTATCAACTACAAAGCCAGCAACATCAATGACATCATCAGCGCCATGGTCAGATTCCACATCGGAGCTCACATCGGAGGACTCCCCAACATCAATTGGAGTTTCATCATCGCTAGAGTCTACAATAGCTACATCAACAGCTACTACAACCTCGCTTGACACAGCCACCACTCTGGCGACGCCAACCACTGTCAAGACATTAGCTACAGAGGCACCGGCGATTGACACTTCAACTTTTATAACTTCAGCTACCGCAATCAATCAAAGTTCAACGTCAGACGGAGCTGGCTGCAGGAGGCGCAGAAGATCACAACGATAAGGTGAACGGGATTGGTGGTACCTCCACCATACGCCTATAATTCTTACTTACTGCATGGCGGTACTTGTGTCTATCATAAGAAGAACAAGCGTAGATGACCGGATAGAATCACTCATGTTGGGGTGTGGTCTGAAGCCCATCAGGCCTTTTTAGGTAATTGAACTTTTTGTAATTATAGGGTTAGGAGTTTCGGATCAAACGTTGAATTCTCTTCACATTCTAGACCGTAATGTTGTTATGGGAGATTCTGCTGTTCATAGCCAATAGAAGATCAACTATCTAAGAACTATTCGAGAGTTCATCCTTCCATGACCTAATTTTCTTTTCCGCCTCAAGAGTCATACTATGGTTATGTCCCAGTGCCAACCGACGACCTTCAACACACTTCTCCATCAGTTCTATTGCTTCTTGGAGCCGCCCAGCTTTGTACCACAGTGTTGCTATGTTACTCGTAGTCCTCAACGTGTCGGGATGCTCCTTACCCAAAAGGTCTTCCTGTATCCCGCGTACTTTGACTAAGATCTCCTCGCTCTTATCCAACTGCTGCTTATCATAGTAGCAAGACGCTAGGTTGTTCATGCTAACCAATGTCTCGGGATGCTGCAGTCCTAGAACCCTTTCTCTTCCTGCAACGACAGATAAATGAAGAGTTTGGGCCTCATCTGTCAGCTTTCGCTCTCTGTATACTGTTGCTAGGTTGTTACCGGCGGCAAGCGTTTCACAGTCTTCATCTCCATACAGTTTCCTCTGCGTCTGTAACACCCGCTCAAAAAGGTGTTGAGACTCCTCCAAGTTGTGTTCGTTCTGGTATATCAATGCCAAAGTGTTCATGGCATTAAGAGTGAGACGGTGCTCGTCACCGAGGGCCCTCTGCATTGTCTCAATCAGGGGTACTGCGAGTTCCTTCCCTTCTTCGTACTTGCCCAGCTTCCACTGGAGTAGCACTTGATTGCCCGAACTTTCTAGTGTCTGTATATTCTCCTCCCCCAGTACCCGCTTCCGAATTTCAATAGCCTTCTTCAACATCTCTTTTCAATCCAGGTACTTCCCCTCTCGACTCAAATGCTCAGCGGCCCGGTGCAGAAGTGTAGCTGCCGATATTTGCATGCGTTCATTGTCTTGAATATTCTGGTATGAAAGTACCGCGGTCGCATGTGGCAGATAGGCACTACAGATTGATCTGTTTTCAAATTTGCCCTCGGGATAGTTGTCAGATACTATCAAGAGTGCTTGGCCTGCGTAAAGCGAGACTCTGGACATCCGGTTCAACCAGTTTCGAGTAATAAGTTGTACCAGTCGATGCATACTAAGATTCCCTGTCATGGTCTCTGCGACAAGAGAAAATGCCTTGAGAGTACCTAGTGCGCACTCAAACGCGATATCGGCCTCGGAACTGTCTTCATCATCTGGCTGACCAGTTTTGAGACGTTGATAGTCAAGTAGAAATTTCTCCGGTATATCCACTCGACCGAGAAAGCCCATCAGGGATAATAACTCTCCAGCGAAAGTGTGCTGTGTCTCAATCATCTCAAATGTGATGATTAGAGTTTCAGTTACAGCGATTGATGTACTGGAGCTTGGCTCATCTGATTGAATTCTTGACTCAGTGAACGGACCAAGTGTCTATCTCCTTTTTTGAGCTGCTCGAGGTATCGCGATGTGGACATGCTTTGTGCTTTCATAAAGGCGGCTGCCTGTACGAGGGCCAACGGAAGCTTCTCTAACCTCGAAGCGAGAGCGAATAATTCACCAGGTTTGTAATCCTGCTCAGGTAACCTCGTCCGCAGAAGTGCTTCTGCCTCATCGTCCTGCATCTCGTCAACCTTGATCTCGCAATGGCCTCTACTTCGTGTGAACCGCTCCCCAAGCTTCTTGTTTCGTGTTGTGATAATAATTACGCTGTTCGCTGTGCTGGGAAGATAGCTGGCAAAACCCTGCTTCTTGGTAGTTGTTGACTGACTGGAATTGTTCGACTGGGATGATTTAAAGAACATAGTCGTGTCATCTGCGTTATCGACAATCATGAGCCAAGGCTGTTTGTATTCGTTTAGAAGCCAGCGCTGTACTGTTGCTAGAATATCTGTCTCGGGCTTATCGTGGTCGGGCACCTGACACCTTTGGGCGATTTCAAGGAAGGATCGGTGGAATTGTTCGGCATTACTTGCATTGACCCAATAGACAGATATGTCCGGGTTTGAGTCCTGCAATGAATGTGCATAGGCTAACGCAATCTGGGTCTTGCTGCGATTCATTAGCACAAGAAAATATGGTTAGAGTTTCATACCTACCCAACTCCACCCAGTCCGTAGAGGTACGCTTTATGGCCGGCTTTGAAGGGAGTCGAGCGCTTGTCGAATCCATGCTGATACTGAAGCTGCTGCAGGATGTCCTTGCGTCCAATAAACTCGTTATTCTTTATATACGGAACGATAACTACATAAGTCAGTAAACTGCTTAAATTTGTTCTAATCTCCACTGACAGTGTGTATCTACAGAGAGCTTCTTGCGGTGGCCCTTTACTGCTCTTCGGGCTAAACCGCGCAGAGCAATGCGCACCTTGTCGTACTCGTGGTCATTCTCTGCGTACTTGACTAGCCCTGAGTGTGGCCGACTAATAGCACAGATATGCTCGGGGCTGTTCTCCCACGGACGACAGTGAGTCGCTGATGCCTTGCTGACCAACAGCGCTAACGGTTCATCCATCTTCCATCTCCCTGTGCTGTCCTTCGTTCATCAATTTAGCAGAGGGCCTTTCCCTCTTTGTAAGTGGAAGTCAACTTACTTGAATAGCCGTGGGGGACATTTTATCTTCATAAAAAGATACAACCTCCGACTTGCCTTCCGGTCCAAGTACATTGACAAACTCCCGCTGTAGGTAACCTAGTACCTGCGAGTTATCTCTGCTGAGAGACTCTACAAGGGCTCTCGAGGGCGCGTCTCCTGCCATGCTAATCAGGGAGCTAATGTCCATCCCCAAATGCGGAACACCGAAGAATGCGATCCCATAAACAGCTTGTAGAAGCCCGCTGTCTTCAGGAAGTGTCGACTTGGCTAAGTTTACCAGAGACTACCATGAATTTAATACCCATTTTCTTGTCATTGATAACATATATGAGACGTACCTGTTTGACTACTATGCCCCCAAGACTGTGAGCTATGAATATAATCGGCTTTGTCTTAGGGCCCTGGTCAAGAGAGCGTAGGCTGGCAACCAACTGCGTTGCTATGTCCTCGATGTTCTGGATGCTGTCACTTTCTGCTACAACTGACTTGTACCCATATGTCATGATTCGCGCCATGGATCGCTCATTAGATGGCGATGTAAGATCATATGGTAAGTCGTCTCGAAGCCACATATGTTCCCCGTCTCGCTCTCTGAAGGAACCAAATGCATGACCGCCCAGACCCGGAATTGCGATGACACTATAAGAATCAGTTGAAGATTATGCTTTAGAATTCAATACCGGTACTCAAGCTTGTGATCTTCTTCATTGGGAGAGGAGATGGTGGTTATACCCAAGAACTCTTGGTCGAAGCTGAGTGTAGCAGGCCTGTTTATCACCGTTGCTGAGCTTGGAAGAGGGATATGTGTGAACGCCGTGACTTTCCCCAGGAATGTTGTTGCTGATCGGGAAGTACCTTGGAGCTCAATTGCTAGGGAGCAGACGACGGCGTCTTGGAGGACTTTTTGAGTCACCAGGAATTCCTTCAAGCGTTCAGCGTCCCATTCCAGGGGTATGCCACGGATCCGGTGGGTTTGTCGATACTTTTTGTTGGGACCAGAGACCGATGCAGATTTATGAGCGACTTTAACAGGCGCATAGAAAAACCAAAAGAAGGTGCATAATGCAATGATGGCAAGAATAATCCAGTGATTGAAGTCGACAAGCATGGTTAGTATTGATTTGGAATCACGAGCAGTGTTGGTCGTCATTTGCCCGGCAGGGTGAGAAATGAAATGGTGAAGTGCCAAGAAGGATGGGATTGCTTGTTTTACCCTCACTCAGTTGAAAATATAAAATGCGAACCAGGCAACTCAGCTCGCAACGTCATCAATCGATTGAGGCTGAATGGCATTGTAATCCATTGGCTAGAAACTGTATCGGCTGACTGGTTACAGGGATGCCCTCATTGCACTTTCAGCTTACTGTGACATTTAGAGCTACTAGTCCTACTTCAACAATTATTAATATTTATCATTGCCATTGGCTTAATGGCTATGTGATTTCCTCCCTTTGTGATACAGCTCTATCAACCCTAGTATCTTTTCCATCAATGTCTCTTCTGCGATGTCTTATACTTTCTCCATCTATAAACTGAAAGCAACAAACACTGCCAAAGCCAATGTCCCCAAGCCCAAAATGCTAGGCGCAGGTCCTGTCACTGGAGCCGCGCTCTCCTTCTCCCTTGCCGAAAAGATGCCTATTTGGGACGTGTTCATACCAGTCGCCCTCAATTGTCGTAGGAAGTAACCATCAAAGCTATTGGATCCAGAGGCTTCGTAGGCGTCCATAAATTCGGCCGGCAGTTCGCACCAAAGAGTGCAATTTCCGTAGAGGTTGACAGAGTTGGGAGAGCAGACCTGTCTCATTCCGCCGTATGAGTCATTGGTCATAGCGACCCAAGCCGTTGGTACATCATCGCCAAGAGACGGAAGTCGAGATGGTAGGCGGTTTGTGTCACACTCTCGGGTGACAATTTCCGTGAGATTGGGAAGGGAGCTGTTTGACATGTTGAAGACTTTCGGTGGTGGATGTGATTTATCTCTGGAAAATGGTTTGTCTATTTTTTTGAGTTTTTCCGAGGCGTAAGTCCCGAAGTATATCGCTTGTGGAATGTAGATATGATAATTCAGCTTGTATGCGATGTGCTGCGAGGTACTCTTAAAGATGCTGACGTTTTGTGGGGAACTGGGGATTAAGGTGAATAAAGAAATGCCCGAGACCTAGCATAACCTTGTTGCCTGTGGGCTCAGTGTTTCTGCGCCTGACTAGGCTGGATGATGTCACGCAAAAATCAAGGCTGTACATCTTGGCGCCGGCTGTGCTCAACGGCTAAGCAAATTAAATACCAATCAAGATGGGTAACTAGCAAGAGGATTAGTATCCCTGCCTTTCAAGGCTTTCTGGGCATTAAACACCCATTCACGAACAAATCTTCCGCCCGGAAGAAACATAGACCGTCTGACAGGGTTGATGGAAACCGGGGAAATCAGACGATCGTTACCGGGATGGGTAAAGCGAAGGATCGAGATAAGCATAACCTGACATCACTCAATCTGCCTTGGATGATGATCTGATTATTCCCTGTGAAGGTCAACGATGTCGGTGAGATAACAGCATGGTGGGTAAATGTCTACGCTGGATTAATACATAACTTACAGACTTACAATAAGCAATAAAAGCAGGACATCCAGACAATAGCTTCAGAATTAATAAATGCCGTTTAGTCTGTAGGCCGCTCCACATGATGACAATGCGGGCGCGTGCAACAGATTTGAAAATAATGTCAGGTATCTCCTCAATGGGGCAATCCTTCTCTTCATGGGAATTGGATTTATCTTATTGTGGTATTTGTAGTGTTTAGCTGCTTTTGACACATATACCAAGTTCTCCCTGAAGGATTACATAACCCATCTCGACATGTACTCGGTTGCTAAGCTTACTATAGTATTAGTATTTTTTTCAACTGCTATTATTTACATTCGCTCCTCTTCCCCGCGTCTACACCGTGATAAAACTGTAAACCATCTCGTGTTGAGGACTTTTATGGTCCTTGTCTCCACCGATTTGGAATCCTAACCTAGACCAAGTAAAACATTCTGTAAACGCAAGCTCTCTCACGTGACAATCCAAAACAGGGGTGCAGGAAAATTCCGCACTCTGAAGCATCCATTTGTTTATACTGCATTTATGCTGCAACTGGTCCGACAAATACGGCATTGCTTGTCGCTCTTCCATCCTCGATTGCCTTCTAGAATTAAAGACCTTTGGGGACAGTACTACACCATGACGCAGATTTCTGAGATTTTTCCATGGCACTACCAATGTCTCTTCATGGTTCTTGAAGTATGCAGCCTGAGACATTCTCGTGTGTCGGCACATCTAGCTAACTCATTTATAGCCCACTGCAATTGTTACTGCTCTTCTTTCGATTCCGGTATCACCAGCGAATCATTTTCACTCTCTCGCTCCTGATAATAGTGCTGGACCTCTTTGGTCGCCATCTGCATTCCAGACGCGTTGCGATGCTGAGTCAGCTTGGAATACCCCGCAGCTACGCGGTCTCTGGTACGCGTACATGGCTGCTCTTGCTTTTAGTGGAGTAATTGAGCCAATGCTTCTGTACGTGGCACGTTATAAGTTGAGAGACGCAAGCGATGCCGAGCAGGTCATCATAGCAGTTTTGGCCTCGTTCTCGGTATTCGACATATTACACGCTGGCGCGACATTGGCTGTCACCGGGGTTGCAGCAGCTCTTCCCGGGTCTAGTATGCACATCTACGCTATGGTGAACGTTTGGGTGCCAATGGCATGGTTACTGTTGAGGATATCGTGGGTGTTGGGTCTTGGGAGAAAGTCAGCTGTGAACAGGACCAAAACGGAGTAACGCGTCTTATTACTAGAGGGTCATTTCACTTTGTTATGGATCATGCATACAAGCGTAGCTGAACGTATTGTGAAGCCGGTTTTCGAACATGTAACGCGGCTCAGATATAAGTTGACATGTAAAAGAGCATTGGAATTCTCGTTTTCTCGCCCAGCTCATGCTTCCGTCTTCGATCAATCACTAAGTGCTACGAGGTTAGTCGATGCGGGGCGACTTCAGATCATCGAACCTAAATCTCGGCCCGCCGGGACCATCCGGCGAGCCGACCAATTGAGTGTCACAGTTCATTGGCAGTCTTCTCAATCAGGTTATCTGTTTGACTGATCCCGAGCAGATCACGATCTACGTATTATATCTTGGTTATTTAGTGATCAAGTCTAGAGACCAACTAGATTATGATTAATCGGGACATCCTTACTTGTGATAGGCTAGTGGCAGCAAGCCTTTGGAACTGCGAAAGATCATCCTTAGCAACTAAGCTACCGTCCTGCCGTGTCTTGGCATGAGGATCTGCTTTGCTCCGGATGAAGACTCCAATCATAAGTCAGTACGCTTGAAACGTGTTTGAGTTTAGTGAGAGACTGGCACATGTAAATGGACATGGTGTCAGACATTGGGTGGGTTACTTCCTCAATCAAGCTACTGCGCACTTGCCGATCTGACCAAAACCGGAAACACAGAGCAAGATGAGATGCAAAGAGGCTGGCTAGTAGACCTCTCCTTGCCAGCCGCCTGATCATGGATCCAAGCGGTGAGAACTATTCGAATAATACTTGTAGGTTGGAAGTTAAACTGTCTCCTCTCTCTAAGAACCGGGTATTTAAACAATGAAATGTCTCCTTGACATTCTACACTATCACTCATCAACTGATTCCATAACACACTCTCCTCGCACCACGTACTCTCGAGATCGAAATCAATATGCAAGCTGCAACACAACTCCCCGCCCACCAAAGGCCATTTGACCTACCAACCCCTTCCGAGCGAGTGACGTGCTCGAACGGCAATGAAGCGTATCGCTGGGTTCTCACTGAGAGTGAACGTCTCCACATGGCAGAAATGCTTGGTGTTGACAGTAAGAGCATCGCTCCTGCCTCACGACGTAATTACTAACAAAAAGCAGAGACTTCTATCAGCCTTCGAGGCAACGTGATGAACCGGGAGCGCATGGTTTGTGAGCGATGTGGTAAACATTCAGGACTAGATGATATGGTTCATAATGCGCTTTACGCCGGTGTCCACTATGCGTCATTTGTGAAAGAGATTATCGTCGATGGAAAGCCTCCTAGTAACGGGAGTCCTGCGCACGAGATCTTCTGCTCGAACTGCACTACCAAGCACATCGATGTTGGATACTGGGAGGGTGTGGAACCATGGCACGAGTAGACAAAGGTTCAGTTGGATGTCCAACTTCTATTCAATCAACTGGTCCTACGACAGAAGGGTGATGTGCTGCTCTTGATACTTTGACTCCCCAGCACGAGACGCCATGACTGCCTGACCGTCCATAAACCCATACATATAACACTCCCCAACCAACTGATATTCACCCTCGGCACCCTTTGGCCTGAGAACAAAAGGAACATCCGCACCTAGTAGCACAGCACATACATCACCGGTCTCCATAGCTGAAGGCCCCATTCCCCAATACCCATCAACAGTATTGAAGAAGCGCCGATTAACAGCATGTGACTTGAGACTTGGAGTGAAGGCTTTGCGAACCTCTAGAACTGTGTTCAAATCCCAGAATCCACCGCCCTCCTTCGGCTTTAGGTGAGCTTGGTAGAACGTATTGTTGAGATGCATGCAATAGCCCGCCAACTGCTCAACTACTCGCTCACGACCGTCCATGGGTTGGTTGCCTTTATGCTTGTAGTGGCATGCAAGTGTCGATGCAAATGCCATCATCGTCTCGATTTGTCGATACGGGTGTGGTTTCTGACTTGCTACGTCCCAGCATGTATCGAGGAGCTGCGCTCCGAAGTCCTTATCCTCTTCGAAGTCGGATGCCGTCATTGTTCTTGTGAACTGATCAATCTGGCCAATGATGATACCAGATACTCTCAGTTGATCTTCATTAACTTTGACTTTGGGAGGCCTCTGCTCCTCCTTTCGAAGACTGGCATCCCATGCTTCCCAGTAAGCATCCGCATGGCTTTCCGTTTTTTTATTCCATCTCGGGACCCAAGTCGGATAATCAGATCCATGCTTCAGACTAGCCTCTGTTTGGTGAGCTTGCACCAAGAAGTTCAACGAGTCCTGAGCAAGACTAGCAGCCAAAAGTCGATGCTGTTCCTGTACGTCTATTGAATAGTTTGCCTGTAACCACGGCTTGTTTGTAACAGGGTTCCTAGCTTTCGGATGACCAAGGAAGGCATAGACGTGATCCAATTGGTTGGTAGCATTGAAGTATCTCGAAGCCTCCAGAACAAGGACAAAGTCGAGGGTGCATTGACTGGCAAGCAGCTCGGCCCAAGCCCTTAGTAAAGGTGTCCGGTGTATCCAAGAGTCTGTCCTCTCGTAGGTAGACCACACGTTCCAGACAGCGTACAGAGGAGCACCCGAGAGCTTTTGGGACGTCTCAGGGCCCAATGCATGTCTGAGCTCCTCGAGGTAGTAGACGTTCCAGATGAAGGCGGCGATCTCGCTGAACTCGATAGTACTGTCGCCCCAAGTTGCCGTTGCTGACCTTGCTAGACCGACTTCTTGGAGCACCCATACGCGAGAGAACCAAGAAAGATCGAATAGTTTCCCAACAGAGTCTTTTCCTTTGGCGCCCAGTACAGAGCTATGAACTGATCTTCGTCCATAGGGCCTCGCCATGGGACGCGGCTCCGGCGACGCCTCAGTTTTCATAAATACTGTCGGCATTTCTTCTTCATCAGGGTAGAAATACTCCTTGTCTGTTTTTGTATGTATTTTGTAGTTGATGGTTTCTAGACAGCGAAATGCCTCAGCTCCGGAGCCTTCGGGGTCGGGACCAAGCCACACAACCACATGATGGGCGTTAGTGTAAATGGCACCCATCAAATCAACCTGATGTCCCTTTTCTACATTGTCATTTTGGTTGATGCAAATAGCATCCGCCCATGCGATTTCCACTGCATCAGCCTTTCGCAGTCGGCGGAGGCCGTCCGAAAGACTTCTTGTGATTTTGCAAGCGTGTCCTCCAAGTTCGATGTCGCCGACTTTGTCTGGATTGCCCCAGACGTAAGAGAGAGCTGTGTATGGTGTCGCATCATCTAGAGTAGATACGAAGAGTTCGCACACTAGGGGATCGCCTGAATAGCCTGGAAAGATCTTGAGCAGCCGAAAGTTGCGTCCAGGTGGTATAATCATGTACGTGAAAGATTGGGAATCCATGGCTGAGTTAATAATGTGAGAGCGTATGATTAGGGTTTGATAACAGAGACAGAATAAAGTATCAGATAAATATTTAGTGGTGAGAACCCCACAATTGGGCACACGCGAAGGGCGGGGTATTATACATCAGGGTAAGGTTGCTGCTTACTCTCTGCCTGATACATGGAGTGGAGTTGATCATGAAAACACAGTCGAGGGATAACAATTATAATAGTAATTACAACCGATCGAAGAATAGCCAAAGTCCTCCCAATAGCTCTCGTATCTAAACCCATCTTGTCTTCTAGGGATGACGTGAACGATAGTAGAGTGCAAGATAAGTTTCACAAGATAACGCAGTCATCATCTCCTCTACACACTGAGCATACATTTGCTGAACTCTTCTTGTATCGCCTGGTGCAGTGTGGACAAGTATCTTCCACAGTCAGCAAGCCGCGTGTACTGCAAATAGCTTTCAGATAGAGACTTACGATATGCACACCATGGCGAGATCTTGGTATTATAGTGGAGGCGGAGGTAGTCGTAGCCGCCTATTCTGCATTTGATAGGGTTAGGCATGGCTTGAACTGGGGCTATCTAGACGATAACGAGGACAACAAAGTGGAAACGAGGATAGGATAGGAATGATGAAAGCGAGAAAGTATCTGCTCAGAAGGAGGGGGAAGTCTACATATACCTGATAAAGTTTAAGGTAACATTCACAGTCGTTTACCTGTCACATTAACATGGTGTCTAATACGGATCAGAATCCAATAAATTAAGGCTTGGAGCTTATTTCAACCTGTGCCACACATTCGCAGCGTAATGCTTATATTCTACGTTTAGTGTAGTAAGTGTGGTCTGATTGCACTTTAGCAGGGCGTAGCACGGTTGGATATGGCGAGTCGGTGTCATTGGTGGGATCTGCACAATTGCCATCCTTCACAATGTCATCTGCTGCGGGGACTCCGTTATTGTGTCGTAAATGCTACCCTAACTGGGCTATTGAGTCAGAACTACGTGGAACGATGGCTTATCTTAGGTTACAGCCACATTGACATTTTCAACACAGAATGTCACTCTGGCGAGGCTGCTGGGATAATCATGCAACCTGGTGGACTAAGAGAAGATGCTATCAGATCATGTTGAAATACGCAATTCGGGCTTCGGTTTTTTTTTTTAATGCAATATTCTCGGAGCTTTAAAGACCGCTGGGCCGCAGATAAACGTAGACGGGAATCACCAACAGCACGCTTCACCGGTGGATAAAGTTATTATTGGTATTCTTATTACCACACAATTCTTATAGGCAGGCCATTTAGGAACAAGTTTTAACATTGACTATGTACGCGAAGGATAGAAAATACAGCTATCCATGGTCCTCGGCGACTGGATAAACATGCTTTTACAGTCTGACCAGTAGTCGCCGAGGTAAAGACGTTCTTCTACCAGATCTCCTGCTAATCACCTTGCGGCTCTAGGCAACTGGAAGTCTGAACTGAGCAGGCATGTTTCCATTAGACGTCGCAACAGTCGGGTTCGAGTTGCCATAGAAGTTGGGGCTATTGCCTGGGAGATACCAATAGATGCGAGTCGGTCCATTCTTCTAGGCGCAGGTCAGGAAAAGATCAGAATCGGCTGTGCAGGTAATGAAGCTGTAGATCGCAGGGTAGGCTGCAATGAAATCTACCTATTCGATTAGGAAGCCGTAATTACCACCGACAGGTATGACGGTGTAGGCATAGACTTTGGAACCATCGGAGGATGTGGCGTAAAGTCGCGAGGTATCTGCCTCGAGAGCGAACTCTGGTTGAGTTCCGGGAGCTTCTGTGGTGCCGATAAAGCCACTTGTTTACAGGTACACACCGACTTCACTACCATCGTCGAGCCGGGCGAAGAGGGAGGCTTGCGGACCCGATGCAGTGGTGGTAGTCTCACCAGCCGTAGTAGTGGTCGACTCCTCGGCCGCTGCAGTGGTAGTGGTTTCAGCAACCGTTGTAGATGTTGACTCTTCCACCAGGACAGCGGTAGTGGACACGTCAGGAGCCGCGGTGGTAGTGGACTCTTCGCCAACAGCGGTAGTGCTGCTTTCTTCCTCGGAGGTCACCGTAGAAACGTCACTGACGATGGCGGTCGTGGAGAACTGCTCGCTTGTGGCGACAGTAGTAGTTGATCAACCGAGGTTGTCGTCAGAGGTCTGCATGGCGCCGCAAGAGCGAAGCCCGCCTGCATGGAAACGAGGCAAATAGCGAGAGGCTGAAGGGAGAAACGCATAGCTGGAAAGAAAGGACGTGACTGAAAAATCACAGATCGTGTAAATGAACGTGAATCGAGAGGGATGAGTTGAATAATTCAATCAGTTGACGAGATGGGATTTTAAAGAAAACACTTCTTGGTCTCCTTAACTTCCTATGCAGTGGGCTTCTAGAGCGATCAAAAACTATCGAATTGCTTGAACGTTTAAAGTTTGGCGCTCGGCTCTTGTGTCAACGGCGCCATCGTAATCAGTCAGCCTAGTTATAGGTGGTTAGACACCTGCCGGTCAGGGTTAGTAGCGACCAAGATAAAGTTTCAATCGACAGATTACGATTTTGGACTATCAAGTACAGCATTATCAATCCCTTATTATTTCCATCCTTTGTATACACGAGGGACACCAGAGGGCAATATCGTAAGTGTTCTGAGTACGGCTTGGGATCCTAGTGGCGAAAACGCCCATAGTGATAGAAGCACAAGCCCAAGGATACAGAACTTTCCGAGGGAAATCTGTGCGATGAAATTTGATCAAACAGTGCGACTGCCAATCAGTTGTTCGAGAAGCCCAAGCGTTGCACCCTTCTCTAATTGCCATCCTACAGCCTCAAAGACCATGCGTCCGACAATGGAAGCAAACGCAATCGGGAAAGCAGAGGCAATCTAAAGGCATCGGCTAGAGGGCAAGGACTGTCATAAGACCAAACTGACAACGTTGATTGCATTTGTCCACTTCCGATACTCTTGTTGGTCTGTCTCCTTGTTGTCGAGACGCATTATAGCAATAGCAAATGCCACAAGAGCGATAGGTACAAGTATCGCTGCGCAGTCGGCGAAAAGCCTGCCGGGCATGAATTTTCGTTTAAAACCCCGCTCTCCATTTTGCAATTTTGGTCGAGGCGCATCTGCACTGTTGACGCTTAGATCTGTAGCCGTCGCGTCTTTCTTATCTTGAGTGTCGGGAGGATTGTCTGTAGATGGGAAGTCCGCCAGGAGGTACGATGGATCGGAAGGTTGAGCCATAGCGTGATACTATACGGAGAATAGGGAGTTGGAGAGGAAAAGAAGCTACGTACGGATATTATAAAAAGGTTGCCGAGGGCAAATCGGCGACTTCCACACCGAGAACGGATTCATGGTCCTAGAACTAAAATCTCACTTATCTTGGCATTACAGGGGCGATTTATGCGACTGTATTGACTCATTGGCTGGAATACTATTTATCCTTGATTGTAATACCTTCGAGGATTAGTGCATGGTAAACACCTCCACAGTCTGGAGATGCAGATAGATGATAGGAGCAAGAAAAAGAGACCTTAGGGTTTGGGAACCGGGCTTGACCTGCTGTATCACTAACTATCCGGCTACATCTAGCTGTTTCTTCTCTCTAAGGTTCTGAACTACTATACAATCCTAGCCTCTCCCTCGTTACTGCCCTTAGAGACAAGTCCCCCAACAATTTAGAGAAAAGAGATTAATGCACGAGATAATGAACGTGCTCGTTGCGAAGTTAACAGCGACAATAATAGTAACGTCCCCAACAAGATATAATCATCCGCACATCCAACTTGCAATTCATCGCCACTTCAGAGGCAATAGCATACAGTCTACTAATAGACACCTACGTTTAGATACCCTATCAGCAGTGTTAGAAGAAACGCCACCAGGAGATACGTCCGTCTTGAGGCATATTCTCGACCCGCCCTGGTCTGAAGAATGCTGACGAAACACTAAATATCCGTTGTCCCTCAATACACATCTCCTGTATTGTTGATCTGGTCAGGGCTGTACGTACGTCTCTCCTGGCTCTGCATAATTACTTAAGGAAGACTGCACATACTTTGTGACACTACCTGATACGAATTATTGTTCAGTAGTATCCAGGGCAAGTCATAGGTTGCTGTAGCAAGTAAGCATGCTGCTAAACAATTACTCTTATCCGACATTTTACTTTTACCTCTCCGTTCTGCAGGCCTTATGCAACAATAAAAGATATCATGGCCTCTGTCGAAGTCAATGGCGCACCGTTCTCCGAGGCGCATATCGCAGAGTTTCTTATTATACGTTCTCTCGGTCAATATCATTGGGTTTCCAATTCAGCTAGTGTAAAGATTGCAAAAAAATGAATTCCGTCCCCCCGTCTGTTTCCCGAGACCGTGGCGCCCTTACCTGTCCACCTGTTTCTAAGAATGACAATAGCACGTTTGTGTATGATGAGAACAAGGGCTTATAGGTAACGTTACTATGCAAGCAAATACGCTACAATAAAACAGTCACAACCAGTCACGTCTACAGTGTCAACGCTCAGCACTTCTACAGAGTCCCGATATACCCGACAATCCTTCCAGCATCACTTTTGAAGATCTGCAGCATCAACCTCGCACTATTAGGGTTGTCTCGCCTGGGTGCCCGGCAGGCTAGGTAACCAAAGTTCCCGCAGGAAGCGGATCTACTCGGCGGATCAAAGGTTCCTGTCAAGGATCGTCATCGAATCAACGCCTTTCCGGCAGGTTCAAATGGAAGGATCGAGAGGTGTGGGGGAATGTGTGTTATGTTCCTGCACGCATTGATAGCGGATGATGATCTTGACTATTCATCAGTAAATCCTATTGATGTAGATCTTGTCGGTGAAGGTAAGAGTTGTTAATGCAGAGGCGAAAAGGTAAGACAGCGATGGGATACCAGTCTGGGCTGGTCAATATGAATGACGAGAGAATTCCTAGCGTGATAAGCAGTGAGTGACGCCAACTTTGCAATACCTTCAACGTGCAAGTAACAGAACAGTCAGCTGACGGTAATCATATCAAAGGCGTAAAAGTAAGAACAGGATCGCATTCAATTGCATCCATTTGATGGTAACGCATAACAATATTCATGCAAGTCTAATCGTTTCTTGTCCTCCACCCGACTCACTCTCCTATGAATATACAGAAGCGCCTTAAGAGGCTAGCTCAGCGGATTGGGCTCAGCCTGTCCAGTCCTGGATTTCTCACGTCAGCCTGCGGAGAGATTAAATATCATTGCCGACAGATGAAAGCATGAGATCTGCTGTGATGAACTGGATCTGGGCCAATTATTTTTGAGTTTGTCCGAGGCGAAAGTACCAAGGTATATGGATGAAAGCAACAAAATACTGGATCTGGGCCAATCGCCGTTTCGACCGACATCCGCGAAGGATCCGTTCCACTTCAGCCCCCAAGAAATGACGTGGTTTGCTTACTATTTGAGACATGCCGAAATGTGTACCTGTTCCATCACACCCTTACCGTTCGAAATGGTGCGTAAAGTCACTTGGATCTTTTGATTCTGGAAACCTGGCTAGGCTACGAGGTGTCTGAATGCTTGTAGAGAGCGGAGAGTGTAAGCTATGCGGGGAGGTTCAGCTGACAGGATCTACATCGCTGCCACTTCAATGCCGATCCGACAACACCGGATGCTTTCCTATCGCCAGCCTTGGGACTCATTGGCCCAAGCACCTATTCAAAAGAGAATATGCACGAAAAGAAGTCCTGGTGATCTTTCAGTGACCCAGTAATGGCGATGACATCACACGGCCAGATGTAGAGTGACGCTCCTATCACGCAGTGGCTATGATGTTAACGTAACAAGGATAGCAGCAGAATTATTTGAACTATGGATTGGTATATAAAGAGTAGTAATTCCCCAAAGTCATCTGTTTCCAAATCATCACACTTGACTTCTTTCTCATACCCTTACACACACATATACACACACACACACACACACACACAAAACACAAATAGTAACATCAAGATGAAGACTACTGGAATCTTTGCTATTCTCTTTACGTCGATGGCTGCAACTGCAATCGCAAGTCCCAACGCATTGCCTATGGGAGTTGAGGTTGTCGAACGCGACGGCAAGACCATTGTCCGTGAAGTGGTATGCCCGCCTAACCTTGGACACACCGCTGGACTTACCTCCGAGACTAACATCATATTATAGCCACATGCACTGTTGAGTCGCGGACTTGAACCCCGATGCCGAGAATGTGTTGGCCAAGGTGGTAAATGCACCATTGGCGATGGCAGCTGCTATGCCGAGGATCCCCCATGTGAGTAGAAACCATTCTTTCATTGATCGAGCGGCTCGACTGACTTTTTCACAGTGTACTGTACATGGTGCGGTGACAAGTGCGGATCTCGTTGTGTTCGTCAGGGACAGACTTGCCAGCAGACATGTGTTTAGGACTGGGCAAAAGCGGAACGATACGTTTATGCCAAGAGCAAGAGTTAGCAGACCGAATACAATCGCTTTCAATGTACCAAATTTACATTCCATAACGATCTTTATACATACTACGCAGTTATATAAACATAAAAACACTAAATTATCTAATTGTCAGTTGCTGTTGTACCCTTCTCGTATTGCTCACTCCGGCCATTCTGTATTAGTGTTGCACAGCATCTTAAAGTGAAATGTCTCTGGTTACCATGATTGCAAAGCTGGAATGACAAGGATGTGGCCAAGTTCCAGTGGAAGTCAAGCTAATAAAAAGATTCTAAAGACTGTAAAACAAGAAAGGGATTCAGTACGGAGTGTTGCGAGAGTAAAGCTGTTCATGGATCAAACAATGTTTGTAGGGTAGCTAGCGTCTGAGCCCCGCCTTGCCAAATTGTAAGCGACATAAATATATGGATCGTGTATCCACAAGCACGGTTGATACAACAACAACAACGATTCAAAACAACCCATCCTGCATATTGAATAGTTCCATCAAAAACGCGACCAATTGGAAAACACGTAAGGAAAATGCCTCTTGAATTCGAAATAGATAGCTGGATCCAGAAGATCGATCCCTCCTCCAAACCTATCGCACGAAAAGAAGAGGCCAACCAGGAGCCCTTTCTGAAACGCCGACGCGTCAATACCGTTACCACAGACGCGTCGCAAAATGAGACAAGCATGCATTACGAAAGGAGTCTCAATTCCTCAAAGCGCTCTCGAAGTGACGATTTGGAAACACCGCGCCCGACAAGGCGAACCATAACACCGAGAAGCGAGTCTGGTACCTCGTTGCCCTTCACACAATCAGGTACCTCACAACAATCGGAAATCTCTTCACGTACCGAGCAATTGAGCATCCTTCAACTTCACAAGAAAAGCGTCGTGGCCAAACAACTGAGTACCTTCCACGATAAGCCTGCGACATTGGAAATTCTCTTGGACAAAATCGATCTCGTTTCTTCAGGAATTGGCATCTTGCCAACTTCTCACGCTCCGCTATTTAGTAATCTCGACAAGGAGATTTATAACGATTTCAAATGGACGCAAAAGCCGGTCTTCAGCAACTTCCTTTTCTCAAACGACCGTGATGAGGTTGGCCAAACACCTCTACCTGAGACTATTCAGTGGATCCTTCACGAGGCAGCTTTTTGTGACAGTAAAGGCTGCTCTGAGAAAGATTGGAATACTGAAGTCCACCATCGGGTCCTTGCAGCTGCATTGAGACCGTTACACGGCCCGCGAAGAGACCAACTATTCGACTTCAGACTAAGTGCATCCGCTTCTGTCATCCCTGAGTACCATGTCACGTCAGCATCTAAGGGAGCTGACTTTTGTATGTACATCGACCCCAAGCAGGATGTAAGTCCTGAAGTGGTGGAGATCATCGGGACTATCAAACAAAGTCTACCGATGGGCGTCTTCAACCACGCTAATCTGGGCCCTCTCTCGGACAATCCCATTGCTGTTGGTATCGAGACCAAGAAGACTACCGGTGAAGGCTGGGAAAACGCCAAGCTCCAGATGGAAGTCTGGATGGCGTCGCATTGGCAGTTCCTACGTAAACTTCTTGAAAAGCGACAATGCGCAGCAGAAAGGCTGTCTACAATGAGGTCAAGAGCAGGTGAAATGAGTTTCTGCTCCGACAAGATTTGGGATCTACCAGAATTCATACCGGGCATTATCATACAAGGCCACGATTGGTATCTAATTGTCACAACAGCAGAAGGAGAAAAGACAATATTCTGGCAGAAAAAGACACTTGGGGATACATCAAGTTCAAGAGGGATTTATCAGATTATCTATAATTTGCAGCTATTGCGGCAGTGGGCCCAAGAGGACTACTGGAAGTGGCTGAAGGATGTCTTGCTCGAGTGGCCTCAGTCTGAAGGAGAATTGGTTTTTTAAGTAATTCATATTACTCCAGCTTGTCCAATGGAAGCTCCCCTACATAAGATGTATCATGGACAGAGCCGTTTCATTAGTTATTGGGACGCTACTCACTTTAGATACTGCATTCTACAAAGTATCGAGATTAGTCTATAACGCATTTTTTGCACAGCCGAAACCCAATATT
>NW_022158028.1:0-64303 GCF_003316985.1 Fusarium coffeatum
AATTTAAGGAAATTAGCTTATCTAATACTAATTAGGAAGCCCTAGGCTATTTAAAAAGCATTTTTTTGCTATTTAGTAAGCCTATTATTAAGCTACAAGGGGAGGTTTTTATAACTATTTCCTTAGCCTTACTTTATATTTTTTAGCTTTCTAAAGGCTTAAAAAACCTAAAGCAAGACTTTAAAATTAAAGCTAGGTAGCCTAATAAGGTAAATATTTTTTTATTATTCTTTTATATTAATTACTAAATTTTTATAGGAATTTCTATTAGCTTATTTACAAGCTGTTAAAAAAGGGCTTTCTAAGCTTAGAAAATACTTTCCTATAAGGCTTACTAGGGAGAATTTAAGGGAATATAAGTAAGTAATTTATTCTATATCTTTACTATTTAATAAAGGAAAAAATACTAATTCTTTTAATTTAAATAGGGTTTTTTTACTTTCTATTATTTTAGATCCTACTTTTAAATTAGTATATTTTTACTTAGGGAGTCTTTTATATTACTATGCTACTATAGCAAAAGATGTAAAACATTTATTTACTAGAAACTATAAATAGTAAGTTTTTTCCTATTTAATATATATTAAAAAACCCTTAATTAATTTCTTATAGCTTTAAAGAATTACAAGAAAATACTTATTAACTAGCCGAAGGGTTAACTAATAAGTTATATTCTTTTACTTTCTTTAGTTAGTCTAGGGTAGTTACTTTAGACCCGAATTATAACTTAGAATTATATCCTAGTTATACTAGCCTTATTAAGGAATATAACCTATATTTAGGGGAAGAAACTTGTAATCTACTAGTAAGTTATTATTTTATATTTTTCTTTATATTATTTAATTAAGAAAAAAAAACTAATATAATTTATTTAGATTAGTCCTACTACTTAGTAGAATGCTAATGCTTTTTGTTATCCTACTATTACTATATTAGCTAGATGCTATTTAGCTATTCCTACTACTTCTACCTCTATTAAGAGGATTTTTTCTATTTATAGTAATATTATTACAAAAAACCAGTTATAAATTAGATTACAATTAGTTAAATAGCTTATTTTACTAAAAAGCTGGGAATTATAGGATATTAAGGGCCTTAAAAAGGAATTAATTAATAAATTAGATAAGGAAATTGAGGAAATACCTGATAAAAATTAGGACCTTCCTATTTTGGAAGAAAATCAGGATAAAGATTGATTTTAAAGCTAGTTAAATGCCCCTATTGAGATTAGTACTAATTTTAGTAGTAATATAGGCAAAGAGCTGGATTAAGTAGCTTAAAGTAGTCTTTTTTCCTTATATAGTTAATTAAAAAATAAAAAAAAACTAATATAATATATAAAAAGTAAAACCTATATTACTATAGATTTTCCTAATTTTCTTATCCTTATATAGCTATTATAATACTACTATTACTTTTCTTTCTCTTTTTAAGCTTAATTAGAGCTTTTAGTAAAAAAGATATCTTAAAAGTAAAATAATATTACTTTCCTAATTAGGAAAAATCTAAAAGAACTATATAGTATAATATCTATAAAAAGCTATATAGTAGTAATCTCTTTATATTTCTTATAGCTATATAGCTTACTATATTACCTAAAGTATGTTTTTATTATAGTAAAGCGCAAATTAGAGCTCTTTGTAAAAAAGATATCTTAAAAGTAAAATAATATTACTTTCCTAATTAGGAAAAATCTAAAAAAAACTATATAGTATAATATTTATAAAAAGCTATATAGTAGTAGTTCTTTTATATTTCTTATAGCTATATAGCTTATTATATTACCTTAAGTATATTTTTATTACAGTAAAGCGTAAATTAGAGCTCTTTTATAAAAATAGGTTTATAATAGTAAATAACCTAGGACTAATAAGGATTAAAAATCTATAAAAACTATATAGTATATAAATACTCTAAGGCTACTTTATTATTATTTTTAATAATTTCTTTTCCTTATATAGCTACTAATATAAGCCTTTTCTTAAATTTTCCCTTTAAAAATACCTATAGACCTACTTTTAACTATAGTCTAACTTAAGTTAGTAAAATTAGTAACTAGTAACTATTAGTTAGTAACTAGCTAGTCACTAGTCCAGTCTTAGTCCCTTGAAATTAGTAACTAATAACTATTAGTCAGTGACTAATTAGTTACTAGTTACTAATTTTACTAACTTAAGTCAGACTAAAGACTAATTAGTTACAACCCTAGTAAGAAGTAATTATAAGTAAAAGAACTAATAAAGAAATAGTAAAATAAAAAGTATTTAAACTTTAATTAAGCTATAAAACTAGCTTATTAATAAAACTAAAAACCTTATATTAAAATAAAAAGTTTATAACTAAAGATTATATAATCTTATACCTTTTTAGCTTATAGTTTACTTATAATTACTAATAAGTATAAGTGAAAAAAAGTAAAGCTTTAGATTTTATACTATAAGTTAAAGTATAATTAGCTTATACTTTAATATAAAAATTAGTTTTTTAAAGTTTTTAAAAATAAGTATAAAAAATAAATTATATATTTTAAGTAATAATTTATAAAGTTACTAAATATAGAATTTACTAATAATATACTTCTTAGAATATTTAATAATATAGCTTAAATAAATAAATAGTTATATCTTAAAGTATAAAGAAAAATCTTATTTAAAAACTTTATTTAATATTAAAATTAAGTAAGAAATTACTTATATAAATAAAGAGAAAGTAATATAAAATTTAAAAATAATTAACCTATAGTTAATTAACTAAGGTTATATAACTATTTTACTTTTTCTTTTAGTTAATAGAATACTTATAACTAATATTATATAAATAATAGATAATTAATAATATATAAGTATATTTAATTTAAAATTTATAATTTAAAAGAACTAATAAATAAAAAATACTTTTATATTAATTTATATTCTTTTTAGTTTACTAAAGATAATAGCTTATAGTAGTATAATACTAAGTTTCTTTATTAAGCTAGCTTAACTTCTCTTTTTTGCAGCTGTTGCTCTCTGCGATTGCCTGTATGTCCTGAAATAAGTCGTTCTCGCGATCGCTGGAGGATAGCAAGCGCTCGTGGTACTGCGACTTCATCATAAGCTATCATGCTTCCATCCAGTGACTGGCCGTTGCATAAGTGATCTGCTAAGTCCCATGCATCACACAATGCCAGATTGGCTCCGAACCCAGCAAATGGGCTTACAGCGTGATTACTGTCGCCTATGAAAATGGCTGGAACAATATCCAGCTCCTCGTGACGGAAAGGCTTCTTATCGTGGGCGTTGAGAGCGAAAACCGTGTTTGGATCGGTATGTGACACAATATTTCCGAAAGGTTCTTGAAGGTCTTTGCCAAGCTCGAGGGCTCGCTCAATTACTTGCTGCACCATCTCTTCGTTGTTGAGGTCTAGTCGTGGTAATTGATCCGCCTCGAGATGCCCTACACCCCATACCAAGCTGTTCTGATCAACAGGAGAGAAAAAGCATGATACCCCAGTTCCGGAGAGCATGAAACCCCAGTCTCTGTTCACTGGAGTAGGTGCAGGCCCATCGAATCGTGAGATGCCTCCGCGTAAGATTGCCCCAGCAAACTCAAGGGTATCTTCAGGTCGTAGATATGTCCGCAGCTTACTGTGTGCCCCGTCTGCTGCGATCAGCAGATCGCAAGTCTCCTGTGAGATTACTTCACTTTCGCCGGATCCTCGTGCGACTTGAACAGACACTCTGCCGTCTTGGAGTCGATGGGCTGAGATGCAGCAAGAGTTCCATTGTATAGAATCGGTTGGTCGAAGGTTGTTGTGGAGCACCTGCCGAAGGTCCTTTCTTGCTATCCTGACGCTGGCCGAAGGTAGCCCTTCAACGGGTTTATGCCGAAAGCTTGCGTACTCATTCCAAGCTGGGCCCCATATCTTGAAAGCACCTCCGTTGTTCAAGCCAGAGACGGCCTTCTCCAATGCATCTTCAAGAAGTCCTAGTTTCTTCAGGACGACGAGGCCACCGGAATTGTCGTAGCCAGCCAGCGATAGCGTGTATCCTTCACGTTGCGCGGTCACGTCGGAGGAATCGCGGTCATAAAGAATGATGGTAGGTTCTTTCAATCGAGGATTCCACAGTTTTCGCAGGGCAACAACAAAAGCTGATCCTGCGATACCTGCGCCGGCGACGATAATAGTCTTGCCCTCAAGAAAGTGTCGTTGAGGTGGTTCTGTGTCCATGTTTCTGACGTATGTATGAAGTTGTTGCAGAAAATTAATTCCGTGACGATCAGCGAAGTGCCTTTAAATATTTGCTACCCTGGCCTGCTTAGCCTTACATGCCATGGACCAGAGGAGCAACTCGTCTGTGATACAGTCAAGTTGCTAGAAAAGAGTCGTGTAAGTCGACTTCAGCCGTGGCGCATACACTGATTTCCTATTTAGTGTATACGGATTGCCTAATTGAGTCTGGACAGGGGCCACTTCCCTTGGCACGTCAGAGTAAAAAAGCTTAACCTGCCGGGAGAATTCGAAACTTGCCCTGGCATTTCTAGTTCTATGAGAACTCCGTTGGGGAGATATTTGTGCCGAAGAACTCGGAAGGATTAACATGTGCCCACTAATATGGAGGTAGAGAAGTATACAGGTGCACTTTCAGTGGAAGGATGTCGCTTACCTGCCTCAGCAACACTCCATCAAATGTTTTCGGTTACGAAAGATTTAATATCTGACATCCGCAGACTGAGTAAGTCTCACAGTTTCACTCAGAGTTGTGCTTCATCCTCAAACACGACGTTTCTCCAAGGGACGTATCCCGCAGCGTCAAGGGTGAGGAGCCTGGAACTTGGAAGCTTATAGTCGGCATCCCTGGTCATAGCTTTACCAGCTTCCAAGATAGCGTCCCTAACATCACTAAGACACTGATCGAGCTTCTCAACCGCAGCCTCGGCAGGCCTGGGTTCATTGGAGTATTCGGTACGGATCTTGGCGCGGGTCTTCTCCCAGCGGTTGACCCCGGGCACCCGGCTCTTGCCCCGGCTCTTCTCCAGCACCTTGACGTTATAGGCTATCTCAGTTAGAGTCGGCGTTCCCAAAGGGTCTGGAAGGCAGAAGGAAAGGAGGCAGCTTGTTTGTCGAATACGGCCAAGATCTGGATTCTGCACGGTTTCAAGACATTCAGTCGCTGGCCACAATCGGGACACATCACCATGAGCTCGGTGCAAATCACGCTGCGAGAATCGACTAAAAGGTCGCAGAAGGGAACGGGGATGGTCTCTGGAAGAGCACCATCATTTGAAAAGCCCAGCTGCAAATCCGTCACAAGTCGGTTTAACTAGAGTAGAGGTAATAAACATGATACTACAATGAAATGAATACACGATCGTACTTTGCCGGCGCTTGCTAACTGTTGGCTGGCCACTATATCATGTTGTCCTCCGCGCGCCACTGTATGACATCTCGTAGTCTCCGCATCGGTTCGAGCATGAGTTCTATAACGATACCTTCTGCCAGTAGTTCCTCGCACTGGACAAACGTGAGGCTCTGCCCATTCCTATACCCATGCTTGTCAAGAACCTCGTATATGCGTTCAAGCAAGCTTTCAGACCTCGTCATAATGGCATTGGTGTCTGCCCGTAGCGAGTCTTCCCCCGTCTCACCACGCAGCATGTCCATCTGTTTCTCCTCCTCCATGGCTTGGCAGAGTTTACTCTTGATATCTGTCTTCTTATCCCTTGGAGCTTCTCCCACGGGCGCCTTGGCAGCCCAGGCCATCATCTCCTTGACATCGTCTCCAGCTGCGCGGAATCTGTTCCACGATCTCGCATCGAGAGTATCGTATCCTAGCAGTCTCACTTGGCGGCCGGAACTGAAGGTCCTGAAGTCCTTCTCCCAAGTCTTGCTCACTTCCACAAATAGAACCTCGACAGTAGCGGTAACGCCATACTTGTCAATCTGCTCTCGCCGATGCCCGGAAGCGCTCATCAAGATTCCCGTGTCGCCCCCCAGTCGGTATCCGGAGACGTAATAGTCGCCGTACCTTTCACAGAGCCCCTCATAGCCCCCGCCGTACTTGATCTCTATAATTGCTTCTTTTGTCAAGCGTGGCTGCCTCTGGAATTCGATTGTTCCGGCTCGACAGGAAGCGTTCAACGATATTTTGTCTGACTGCGAAAGCTGGTTAACCAATCGCCGGACAAGTCCATCGCTTAGCAACTACTGTAACTCACGTCTTTGTTTTCCTGTATATGTTGGTCGAATGTGCCCTTGACGCTGACAGAAGCCAAGAATGGCAGCCCAACCCCAATGCCGAATCCCAGGGAGAGGTGATCACCCGTTTCACTCTCTCGGGTTGTCTTCACCTTCTTGAAGGTACTGGTAGTTCCGAACTCTGCATGTAGCTCCTTTGGTATTATGTGCAGATCGGACAGTACAAAGGGCGTCTCGTCCGACCACGGATTTGCTGTTCCCTGCAACCTCGAGTGATAAGTAGACCCGAGGCGAATGCATTGGCGACCCCAGGGAAGAATGATGGGCAGCCCTTGTTTCGCCTGCTGAGCAATCGCGTTATCAGCAACAGCGTGTATGTCCATGGCGATCTCGTAGTTGTGCGTGTCTTCCTGGATAGTCCCGTTATCAGGATCCTTAACTAGTCTTATCAAGTTGAGGCGAATAGTCAAGAGATCACAAAGAAACAAACTTTGATACCGTTGAGGTGATGGTAGAGCGAGCAGCAATACGGTCCCTTACGCTGCCAAGACCATGGACATTCTAATCTCTGTCCGTACTCGGACTCCGTATTACTTTTCTCTCATGCTTGAATAACATGAGAACAGATTGGAGACCTATTTGGTTATAGTGCAAAGCCCTGAGATGCGGAAGCTCAGACGCAGTATGCGGCCGTTAGGCGATCCCCGGCGGCTGAAGGGCCCAGCCGCACCCAGCCCGCTCTGGACAAGGCGGGGTCTACTAGTCTACTAGGACTATTGGCTATATATTGAATAGTTTCTTGAACAGGGGTTTCGTACAATTCATACCCTGTTTATTTGTCTAGCGTATACTTCCCAGAGCTTAGCAATAAATAAAAGAAGGATATAAGGATAGGTATCACAAGCAGGTACTTAACAGTAGTTATATTCTAAAGCTAGTTGTAAGTTACTCTCTATGGTATTTGTATATAACTGCTACTTTTTAGGCTGCAGTAATAGTAGTTAGTCTATAAAGTGTTAACTTAATTAATATATAATTGTTAGTAAGTTACAGCGGATTTGCAAGGTAGCGCTAGCATAAACATAGAGGGGGTAGATTATACTTTTACTCACTTTGAACCTCAAAGCAGTCAAGGAGATGTGATAGGATCACTTAGAACAACCCAGATGAACGGCACCTCAGCTGAAAATCTCGTTTGGGATGGGTCACAATTGCTCAGCTGACTCCAACATCGAACTATTACCTACTGCAGGGGCGGCGCTGGTCCATTCTCTAGGGTCTGGATCTTTCAGCGGTTTCGGCTGCTGTTCTGTTCAGCCGTGGCTGGCTGGTGCCTGGGTGTGTACATCTGTGTCGTATCTGTCGTTTAGTCCTAGCTACTTGTGAATATTTGGTGTGGAACAGCTGCTCATTATTCAGAATAAGAGGAACCGGACTTTTGTATAAGAACTCTCGCTCCCATTTGGTCTGTTCACTGGAACACCGTCGTTCTTCATCTCATCTTTTTTGTTTTGCGAAGACGCTGAAGTCTTCACAGCGTTGCTTCCTTTTTTCTTGCCTTCTGTATACTTGTTTGGCTTTCATCCCCTAAACAAACATCACAATGGCTCTCCTCTTGGCTCCGTACACCCATGCCATGCGACTTGGCCAAGGGTAAAACACTCCGCCAGACCTCTTGGAGAATGTCGAGTAGCTGACAATACATTACAGGTTCAACTCATATACTCAACAGATATGTGTTGATGATGCCGTTGTCGTTGACGATCAACGACCCGAGAATGTGGTGACCAACGATGGAACGACTATGCGAATCATGGCACAGAAGAGTGCCGCTCCCAGTGCCTGGACTAGACAGAAAGAGGTCATCACGAGCAGTCCTGCCACCATCGTACTCGAAGAAAATGCAAAAAAGGCAAAGGCCGAGGTTGCAATGATTGCGGACGCCCTTGCAGACATTGACGAAGGTATGGGGAGACCAGCATCGTTTGAGGCGGCCCAGCAACTGACGCAATATAGCTGCGGACACCGTGCCAAAGGCGAAAACCGAGCCAATTAATGCGCCCACAGCCGATCCCGAAACGTCAGCTGAAGCCGAGTCCGAGACTGCTGCAGATGCAAAGCTCGAATCACCTGCTGAAGAGTCGACTGCTGAAGACCCAGGCTCGGCAGACGACCTTCCTGACGCTGAGGAGGCTCGTGGAGCGTCAAAGACCCAAGCCGAAAACATTCCCGCCGTTGACACCCCCCAGTCCGGCGAGGACAAACCCCAGAAACCTCAGAAGAGTGTAGCAAAACCTGGAGTTAAAAAGATGGCTTCCGAGGCACCGAAGAGAACCGCTTCAGCGCAGAGCAAGTTGAGCTCCCTTAAGGCACTCACAACAAAGCCCACACAACCTAAAGGTGATGATGGCGCAGTCGATGAGGAGTCTATTGTCCAAAATTTCCAAGCAAACGCAACGGCTGATGACAAGGTCGACCGGGACGCGATTGCCGAAAATCTCCGCGCAAATGCTCAGAATCCTGCAGCAAAGCAGCAGCAGAAGAAAGCTGCCAAGCGAAGCTTATCGTCAGATCGAGGACAAGAGCGGCAGGCTAAAGCCTCAGGTGTCCCTCTTGACCGCGCGGCGATTCGATCAGCTCTGACAGGAAAACCGGCCCCAAATTCAGAAAAGGCGGCCAAGGAAGAAGCCGAACAAGCGCGCCTCATGAAGGAGGAAGCCGAGAGCTTGGCTGAGCAGCGAAGGCATCAGAGGCAGATCCAGGAACAGGAACGTCTCGATGAAGCCGAGCGCCGCAAGGAAGAGCGGGAAGAGGCGCGACTCGTCCGTAGCGAGAAACGAGACTGGGACCGAAAGAGACGCGAGGAGGCACGCAAGGCAATTGAAAATGCTGCCGACTTGAAGTCGACTAGTTTGGCCGATCTCGAGAAGATCAGAGCCCAAAACCAGTTCGTCGAACGTTTCAATGGCATGTCTGAGCAGACTCAAAAGTATGACTTCGACCCGACGGCGCCCAGGGGACCCAGCCAGACGGTCACTTATACATCTCGCTTTGTCGATCGTCTCAGTGATGTGATGGATGACATGAGCGTGTCTGGCTCGCTGTCTATCAAGGCAGGCAAGGTTGGCGGTTCCGGCAAAGGATCCTTTGTCGATTCGGACAAGTTCAAGGAGAGCGATCTGAACTTCTACATCTCCGTCAAGGTGGTCAACCAGACCATCAACTTCAAGGATGCGCTTGTCTTCAATCCCTTGCGCTCCGTCGACATAAGTGACATGAACAAATTTCGGGAAGTGTATGGCGACTCGTTCGTCTCGGGCTTCGTCGAGGGTGGCGAGTTCAATGCCATTGTGAGCATGAAGATCCTCAACAAGGCGAAGAAAACAGACATCCAAGCCGAAGCAAAGATCGCCCTAACCGCAGGGGCTGTTCAGATCGAGGCGGAAGCCAATGTCGGCATCGCTCGCAGCAACATCGAGACAAACACCGAGACCACCATCCAGGTTTTCTGGTCTGGTGGCGGCCATATCAAGCCCATGGAGCAGCAATGGGATATCCAGAGTCTAATGGCTGCTGCGGCACGATTTCCAGATCTTGTCGCCGACTGCCCCCAGCGAACATACGCAATTCTGACCAAGTACGACGCTTTGAGAAGCTTCGTGGCCAGAAAGCCAGCCTCCTACAGTCCACTTCAGTATGAGAATGCGCAGATGTACACTAGCACTCTCCTCGACTCATTTGTCTCGTACAAGGCCCTTTACAAACGGCTCGGTGAACAGATATTTGGCGTTCAGAACAAGACATTGGAAGTGGTACAGTGGAACAGCTCCGAGCAGACGCAAGTCGCCACGACATCTACAGCAGTAACCCCGATGGGCACTAAAGACAAGGATACAGGGCTTTATCCATACGTGGAGATGGACAAGAAGTTCGAGGCGTCCGTCAAAGGTCTCAGCGATGCTCGTACTGCCATCCGTCGGCAGATGGCCCGGATAGTCAACGAGGTCGACGCCATCGAACGGGATCCGAAGCTTGCCACGGATGAGGATCACCCGGAACCCTATCAGCCTCCAGTAGCGTTTGAGGCGCGCGTTCCCACGGTTGAGGTCCCGGAGAGGCTGCGGGTCAAGAACAACCCTCTGTCCGGTAGAAGAATTGCAGCCAAGCAGTTGACGGAGGATGAGCAGAAAAAGCAGCTCGCGGAGGAAGAAAAACAGGCTGCGGGCATCAAGGAAGTCTACAGCGCCGACGACAAGCTCGAGGCGGATGAGAAGGCTTCATTCGACAGCCTCCATGGAATAAATCCCTGCCTCGGCATCGATTTCCAAGTCTCTAGCGCCGTGGGAGAGGCCTCGAAGGGAGAGCTATTCAACAATCTCGAGTTCTTAAAACCCGAATGGCACATCCGATCGATTCGCACCGAGATGTCTGACGGTGCGCTTGCCTATCTGGCCATTTCCTACAGCAACGGTCTGCTCGTAGAAAGGGGTGTGGTAAGTAAATCCTATTGAACCAGTGTTGTATATAGCTACGATCAAGAACTGACATCCGTGTTTTCAGTCTCGTGATAAGACCAGGATCAAGAAGTTCGGGCCCTTCCTCCGTGGTGAGCGAATCAATTCGGTCTCCATCGAGCACGGGAAGCAGAAAGCACCCGAGCCGGTAGAAGAGGGTGACAAAAAGAAGATGGCACCAATGATGCCGACTCAGATTCTTGGTCTCCGCCTCTTTACCAACCGCGGCCGAGCTCTCATCGCACGAGCGCTCAAGTCGACATCAGGGGAGAATGGAGTCGTCGTCAAAGACGGCGTCAGTTACGAAAGCGTCAACGTCCTCTACATAGACGTGCCTTTCCCCCTGGGAACACTGAAGGGTTTCTTTGGAAGAAGCGATGATAACGGCGAGGGCAAGATCTTCCGCCTGGGTGTCATCTGGGGCAGTTTGCCCGAGGCGATTGGAGATGAAGTGGAACAAGAGTTCCTCGATATCAGTGACACGGTCGATGCCGAGGACCTTGCTCTGATGTCTACATCCAACAAGAAGAGCCTGCAAGAGATTCAGCAGAAGCTCGCTGATGCTCAAAAGGTTTGTGATCCTCGCTTCTGCAACTTGAACTCTGAGCTGACGCATCCTGAATAGAATCTCGAAGAAAAAGAGAGGCAGCTCACCGAACTGGAGAAGCTGGTCGTGCCTAAGGAAAGAGCACGTAAGTACAGTAGTCTTTTCCCGTTACTTTCAGCGCCCTTCACCATCGCCTAGCGAGTGTCGTCACAAGTAGCTAACCGTAAACGCCATTACAGAATGTGGAAGCTTCCAAGCTCGTGACAGAGGATGGGCAGGCGGCGATTCATACACGCGTATCACAGAAGTATTTTCGCAGAAATACGCCAACCCGCCGAGACTCCTGTTCGGCCTGAGCACCATGGACGCCGAAGCCAACAGGAACCGCTGCATGGGAGTGGAATTCCCAATGATACAGAACGACAGCTTCAGTGTCCAAACCACAGCGTTCAACGGCACTTACGGGTACGCTGTCGGATGCAACTGGATGACGCTTCCTAATGACCTTCACCTCGAGACCGGCATGATTGACACCTGGAACACAAAGGAAGGTAACAGCGAGAAGATCCGCCGAGAGGTCTTCTTCAGCCAAGCCTTCAAGTCACCACCTATCGTCTGTGTCTGGATCCAACTATTCGAGTGGACCGGCGACAACTTCATGTCCATCAAGTGCAGCGCGACGGACGTCACCGCTAATTCTTTCGCATGCCAGGTCGAATCCTGGGCTGGCAGACGAATCGGTAACATCAGAGTCCAGTACTTGGCATACCCATCAGAGGAGAACGGAAAGCGCGTCAAGTCCGGTACCACGACCGTCACCCGTGCCCAGGGCAAAGTGGACCTCGATTTCCCTTTCTATGGCGAGCCTTTCAAGACCGAGCCGGCGTCGTTTATTGCCATCTGCGAAACCGACTTCAACCGTCTTCGGAACACGCGATTCACTACCAGTGCGGTCGCGACCAAGAACGGCCTGAAATGGAGCGCTGGTACCTGGGCTGATACTGACATGGACCATGCCTCCGTCCAGTGGATCGCGATTGAATAAGGAGCTGAGTGTATGGGGTAGTCTGGGCAGTTTGAACAAGCTTGAGGATTTTGTAGTATGAGTTAGGTACTTTAATTGTTAAATACGCGGTGCTGTCTTTACTGCCGTTAGTTTTGCTAATCCATTACCATTCACTTGCTGACGTCGCTTATCTCTTATCCACTAAAAAGTTGGCCGATCTCAAATTCGCACCATGACCCCGCATTGACACCCTCTCCCCTCCATCAGATTTCCAAACCCCCACCAAATTATTCATTCCCATCAACTTTGCAAAAGACTTCATATCCTCCCTGTCGCCATGGCCTCCGAACTCGCGGCCCCTCCCGTGTTATCGACACCAGACGATCACATCCTCGAAGTTCCTGCTGCTGACTCCATCCCGACCTCGACACTCTCCGACGATGCCCTCCGCACAACGTACGAGGTCGTGCGTACAGCCGACGAGATCCGCGCTGGAGGATGGAAACGAATTGGGTTACAGTTCCCGGACTTCATGCTCGTTGATGCTCCCCGTGTTGTAGAAGCCTTGTCCAAGGAATTCGCTGCGCATGATGGCCAAGAAGAGGGCAAACCGGAGAGGAGGATATATGTCCTTGCCGATAGCAGCTACAGCGCCTGCTGTGTCGACGAAATCGCTGCCGAGCACGTCTCAGCAGATGTTGTAGTCCATTATGGCCGAACCTGTCTGAGTCCCACCAGTCACCTTCCTGCGATATACGTATATACAAGCCACGACCTGGATTACGAGGTGACGATCAACGAGATCAAGAAGGAGTTCAGCGACAAGACTGTCAAGCTGGTCATCATGGCCGACCTGACATACCAGAACCATGTCGATAAAGTAGTATCGTTACTGAAGGAACAAGGTTATGACAACACATTCTCTACTGCGGTAGCCCGCGACCCTGCCGCTTTGATTCCCAACCGCAAGATCCTCTCCGACGAGGCCTATGACGACGAGCACTGGAAGGCCTACTCGATCATTCACATCTCGGACCCGCCCTCAGCGCTTCTACTCGCTCTCTACACACGCTTTGCCTCGCTGCATGTCCTTTCCACACCCTCCTCTCCGGCCCTCGAAAACTCTACGATGCGAACGGCAGGTCTTCTGCGCCGGCGCTTCGCCAAAGTGTTGTCACTCGCTTCCGCTGGTGTCATTGGTATTCTTGTCAACACGCTCTCGGTCGCGAATTACTTGAGTTCCGTCAATACTCTCCGTGAGAAGATCGCTCGCGCAGACAAGAAGAGCTACACGATTGTCGTGGGCAAGCTAAACCCTGCCAAACTCGCGAACTTTGCTGAAATCGAGGGTTGGGTTGTCGTGGGATGCTGGGAGAGCGGTCTAATCGAGGACGATGCTGGGTATTGGAGGCCAGTAATCACACCATTCGAGCTTGAGGTCGCCCTGATGAGCGAGGACGAGCGAGTTTGGGGCAGCGAGTGGTGGGGAGGCATCGAGAAACTGGGACTCAATGACAAGCCTGAAGATGTGACAGGGGAAGCGGTAGAAGCTGCTGCAGACCCAGAGGAAGAATTCGATGATGTCGCTGGCGGTGTTGAAGGAGATGAATCTGCGCCCCCCGAGTTCGATATGCGCACCGGAAAGCTGATCTCTTCAAGTCGACCGATGCGACTCCCGGTTCGCAAGAATCCTTCCGCGACAGCCGCTGTCGAGTCGAACGGCGACGGTCAACCCAGTTCATCGCAGCAGAATGATTCTCTTATCAAGCGCAGTGTCGGCGAACTGGCAAGCATCAACGGTGTGGCAAGTCCAGGAGCTGAGTTCCTTCGTTCCGGTCGAACATGGCAAGGTCTGGGTACCGACTTTGATAACGAGGCCAGCACATTGGTCGAAGAGGGCAGGAGTGGTGTCGCAAGGGGATATCAAGTTGGCGAATCAGGTCGACACTGATGGGGATTTATATACAAAAGTGATACCATTTTAGCACCATACGGCGTTGGGATATAGACAAAACATAGGCGAATATTGATGGTTCAAGTTACATTTATTGAGGTACCTAGTATATGGTTCTTATTCATTGACTCGTGTAAAAGTATAGTCGTATTATGTACAATAGAATCATCAACCGGAGCAGCCTCCAGGGCATGAGCTGCGGTAAAACCATTATCTGACTCGGAGCGCTCCCTCACCTTTAGCTTCCCTTGTCCTCCTCGAAAGCATACAAGACAAAGATACGTCGTCAACATTGTATCATGTTGGTCACAAATCTGTATAAATCCTTGCACAAAATGGGAAATATGTTCTAGGAGATTTCATAATGCATTAAGTCGCCTTGTTTGTGACAGTCATCACTGGCCCTTGACAGCTTGTCCAGTGGTCCTCGAGGTGGTGGAAAAGACGGGGATCCCTGGCACGAGACATGATGCGTTGTGATCAGGCACCTATTCAGGGGTATGGGACAAACTGTAGAGCTTGTGAAGCTACCATCTGGCGGTGGTTGGGCTGGGGTATTGTGGTACTCGGGCATGTATGTAAGTGGAGAGCAGAATGCGGCCGAAAAGGCGGTATCCTCCATCCGTGTTGTTGTTTCTGGTCCGTGCTTGCAGCCGAGTCAAGCCAAGCGCAATAGTCTTGATGCCGTTTAAACATAGACACGGCGAGAGTGAGGACGGCTACGGCTGCTGTGACGAGAGCCAGAGCGAGAGTGGCTTCGGTGGCTGTGACGGCTGGAGTGATAGGATCGGCGAGAAGAGTGGTGACGGTCGTAGGCGCTCATGTGTCCACCGTGCAAGAAAGCGACAACAGAGGTGATGGCAAAGAAGATAATGTTCATGATACCAAACGCCCAGCAGGCCTTGAGCATAGTGCATGGCTTGTTGTTGACGAGATCGTAGCTAGGGCCAATGACACGAACACTGCCAGCAGAGACATCCCAGTCGTCGGAGCGGCGAATGCTAACGCAGTCGGTGTTTCGGACGTAGCGCAGGTAGTAGACGGCAGCGATGAAGGCGCCGAAGAAGAGGGCGTCAACGAATGCGACAAAGTGAGCGTTGGTCGAGGAGCGGTGGTAGCTGAAGAGAGTGAAGATTGCCCAGGCGAGAGCGAGAACGGAAACGATGAAGAGGATGAGGATAGAGTCGGGAGTCAAGGCGTTTTGCTTGACGAAGCCATCGACGAACCAGGCGAGCATGCCCATACACGGGATCTACAATTGCTTGTTAGTTTGGTGGTGGTGATATTCAGTAGATGCTGTTTTACTTACCAGAGTGACGATCTGAAGGACCCGGAAGAAGACGAAGAACATTGCGAAAAGCATCTTTGCGATTTGAAGCTTTGCAGCTCTGACTCGGGAATTGGATTGAAGTCGCACAAAAATCGGAGTAAGCACCGTTGATGACGTGCGCGGTGACTTTAACTTTGACTTATACGAACGAAGCTTGAAGCTGGTAGTAGGTATAAGCAACGCTGTTGTAGTCGATGAATGACTAAATGAGTGGTCGCTTGATGAAGAGATCAAGAAGTGAGCGAGAGAAAGAGGAGAAGGAAGAAGCTCGGGGTGTGTGGGAAGAAAGACGTGGTTTTGTAGCAATTCAAGTTGTTCAAAAGACTTGATTTGAGTCTTGAACTACTGCAATAGAATCTCTTTTGATTTGAGGTGGTTGGTGCATGGAAATAGATGGCGCAGGAGCCACGAGGAGGTGGGATGACCCCTGTAAAACGACCTACAACCCCTGTTGCTTCACTGAGTTAATTTAGTGGTTGGGCTCTGCCTCTGTTAGGCGCCGTAAGAAGAAAGGTTTCTAAAGTCTTGGGCTCGTATCACCAACTCAATGGAGATTAAGTCTATGCGTTGTGTCGGTCCAAGTCAGAGCATCATCTCTATTACTTCCCCAGATTTAAAACTTTCTTTCCTCTTCAACGGTCTTCCTGGTCGGTGATGCCGAAATTATGATCATGACGTCGACCTGCACTAGCAATGCAAGCACTCAACAGCCAAATCATCAATTGAATGCATACAGAGATTGAGTCAATTGAGTCACAAATCAAGGCACCCTTTTTTGTCGTTATTTAGCCAAGACTGACTGACCCAAATCTAGACCCTTATGGTTGCGACGTCATCAAAAATTCAAGAGGCTGGTCAGCAACTAAACCAAACTCCCTCACGGACCCCCAAAAGGGTAAAAGCTGGCACAAAAACAAGCTGGCTGGGAATAAAATAAAAAAAGAGAAACGAATATTGCATCCAAAACGAGAAAGATCCGTTAAATGATTCACTCAAGACCCTTGAACCGGTAAACCCCCCTGGCTAGAGTGTGAAAATCCATAACAGCTTCTTACTGTATCATCGGTGGCTGGTGAAGATGAACCTGCATCTGCAAGCCCCAAGGTTCAGATTCAGATTCACTCAGGAACATGATCCAAACCTGCATAAGGCGGTGGACCGGATTGAACCGTCCCGTATGTTTCAGATAATAAAACTTTCGCTTTCGGCAGATCCGCATCGCAGCAGCACATCAATGGAGTACTTTTAACGGGGATATCCATTCCCTTTTTAATCAGTGGCTGGGGATCAAGACAAAGATCACCAGGTACCATCTTATGTTGCAGAATTAGTTTGCGCTAAGGTCTATCTAGTCTATTCGCCGCATAAAATTAATTAAGTATACAGGTAGTCCGTCACTACAGGACTCTCACTATCTCGGCCTCTCCGTATTCTGGTTCTCTCTCTCAGCGCTGGACTGAACCCCGGACCCGTGTCCATGTCCATGTCCGTGCCGTTGGACCCACCAATCTCCGTGCTCCGGCCTCCGACCGCTCCGTCCGTGTTCAGCTGAATAGGAAGATCCAAGTCAGTCATGAGACTCAGGTCAACATCATCATCGTATTCATAGCTCCCTTCTTTTTGTTTTCTCTCTTCAGTCCAGCAATACGATCTTTGGTGCGCTCCATCTCCTATGTTCTCGCTTGCCCCGCGCTTCCATGGTGGTATCTTTGCTCCCTCGAGCCTTGGACTCAAGTGATAGTCGACCTTGTCACTGTATTGCACCCTCTCGTCGTCTACAAATACAGAAGCTAGTGATTGCAGGATGCTGTAGATGAGAATCCATCGACTCCGTCGTGCCGTGGCGGGGTTCATGTCGCCAATATCATCCGTCTTCTCAAAGCGCTCAAATGCCTGGACAAGCTTATTGGGACCAGATCGGGCATCCATCTCGTTTGCGTTGTAGCTCTCCGCATAGGCAAGCCTTATCCTCCTCTCAAGCGTGTCCATGTAATCAGCCCGTTTCTTCTGGTCGTTTCTTCGAGATGAACCTCTTGATCCAGGCAATAGAGGATATGGGTGGGGGATATGAGGGAAGCGATACTTCTTATCAAACTCGATGAGCATATCTGTCATGGGCATGCATTCTATGTCTGGTTTGATAGCGCTGTTGATCGTCTTGGACGCTAATGTGAGTATACTCCGTGACTGCATTTCCAAGACACCCCAGACAATGTCGCGATCCACAAGACAATCATACAGCGCGCCAAAGTCTCTTTGCAACTTCATCGCCAATGTCCGAGTCAACCATCTGTCTGGTTCAGCGACATCACTTGGCCGACCCGATCGACTGTCTGATTTTGTTGGTGGCGAGGGAGGCCAAGATCCATACTCGTGCTCAAAGTGCTGCAGAAACATATCCTGCAGTCTAACAATCGCCCTCATCTCTGAGACAGTGTCCGGGGTGAACATGTAGATATCCTGGTATCTGAAGCCGGCAAGACGGTCTTCGGCTGCCTGAACGCGACCAAACATCTCCTTACTGGCCGTCTCCATCAACTGCCTCGTGTTTGGAGAGACACGCTTGAAGTCCTTGTATTTCTGTACAAGATCATGCATGCCCACGCAATGCGTGAAACATCCTCTCCACCCTTCTTCCCACTTGACGTCCGGTTCCTCCGCCCACATCAACAGCGACAATGCAACTGAAGGGTTGTTTCGTACATCGTCGAGGTCTCGGTTGTAGATGTAGCGCACTATCTGGCTGACATTGTCATTGTTTGGGGGCATGTAGCTATCGAGTCGCATGTGAAGATCTGATAGAGCCTCGTGCAGCGACATGCCTACTATCGAGGCGTTGAGTAGTAGCGCAAAGAAGTTGCGAGTTGTTATCTGATGGCGCAGCTGATCGATGCTCTTGACGTTCTGTGGTGGCGGGAAATGCATCCTATACAATATTTGTCCTCCCATATCTCCAACGCTGGTACGTTGAGAAGCAGGAGGTGTAAGTGGCCCATCTCTAAGCTCATGTCCCAAGTTTCCTCCGTAACTCTCACTCGTAGGAGATCGGGGTGAATCCTCTTGTCCCTCAAGTGAACCTTCGTTGAGAAGCGAGAGGAGATATCGGCTGTTGGTTGCTTCGATGACAAAAGATGATATACGCATCGTAGGCAAGTTCTGTCCTTTGCGTCCAAGATAAATGAGAACATCTCCATTTGGATCCCATAATTCCGGATCTTTCCTAAGCTTATTCCACTTGGTTATGGGCTTCCGTCCGCCACACCAACGTTTTATCTGCGGTGCCGACGCAGGAGGAGTTGGAGGTATCGGTGGTAACTTGCCGGTTGGAGGTGGCCCTGCGAGTGGTATATTGCACGAGATTTGTGACCGTGGCGATGGTGAAAGAAGATACTGAGAAGGCGTTGACGAAGATACAGACGCCAGACGTGATTCTGTTCGCGATGTAGATTGTATGTCCCAACCACGGCTCTCGGTTGGACTGGGTCCAGGACTAGGAATGATTCTGGGTTGTAAAGTATCGGCACTTGGTCGACTTGATTCATCGTCTTGGTCCAGTGGTTCCTCCTCCTTTTCCTTCTTGCGAAAGGTAAAGGTCTTTGCTATAGTTTTGCGTACATCATCGCTTCGCTTGTCAATTATTGATCGTAGTCCACTCTTCTCGATGGTGCTGTATTCCTCTGGCATCGTTGCTCTCCTTGTCCTCCCATGAACCCAATCCTCTGTCGGTGAAGCAAGCTGGTTACTCAGATATGCGTCTCTATTCCAATCTGGTGCTGTCATTGGTTTGCTTCTGCTTGCGATTGACATGGCATATTGTGGCATTGGTGGTTGATAGCGAGGAGACATGAGGGGACCACCTGGTGGCATAGAATTGTCGACATAAATGCTATCACCACTTGAAGACGTGGCTATAGATTGAGCTCTTCCATGTTTTACTGGGTCCTTGCCCTTTGCCTGTGTTGTTTTCTTGCGCGCATATGCGCTTCGTGCTGACATGGCGTATATGATCGATGTGGCTGTAAGTGGATATCTCGCGTATTGTGACGGCGGCGGAAGGCAAGGTTATAAGTAAGTTATATGAAGTCTTCTTGCGATGAATCGAGTGACATTCAGATGAAAACTGATTTGTATTAAAAGACAAGTCAATTCCAGACTTGATGGTGTGTAGAGTCGCAAGAGGGCTGCCTCGTGGCAAGCACAGCACAGTATACAGATGTAAAGACGACAAGGAGGCTTATACTAAGGAATAGGGATCTGTATAAGAACGGTCAATCACCAGGGATTATTTCCTACCATCCGGAAAAGAAGTGACTCGACGCCTTTGAACCCCCCTCGCCGAGCCTGGACTACCAGGCTTTCTTACAAGGGGACGGCCGCAGAGCCGCGGTATCACACAGAGAACTCACTGATAACGCCCGCAAGACCTTGAAGTTTCGCTGGGCCAGGACTGATGTGCTTTTTAGCGTAAAGCCAATTCAACGGGAGCTTTTCCCGTCTTAGACCCAAGGATCCGGAGCCGGAATGATGAGAGGCGAAACGTCCAAGCGATAGTTCAATAATCACAAGCTCTTGTAAGTTTTTAGTGATGGAAGTTGATGAATCTGAGACACCTCGAAGGTCTGGAGTCATCTCTCTCTCATATTATAAACACCAGGTTATTACCAGTAAGCGCTACGAAACACAACGATTCATGCGTCCATGATCTATCATTTAAAAAGCATTTCCGAATGCTTCGTTCTTCTATCCATTCATCACATCTCACAGTCTTCTTGGCAGCAGGTCATCATTCGCGAGGCCTGAGCAACTGATAAGCATCCATGCCAGCTAATGATAATCCCAGCAGCTGAACTGGCCATATCGCTGATAAGAATAATAGCACCCAAGATAAACACAACGCCGTAAGCTCACTCGTCCAGACCTGTCAAGGAGCTTCTCTGTTTGGTTTAATTCTACTTGCTTATAAAAGGAAAGTAACATCGCTTGAGCGGCGGGACGGGGAAAGTGGTGAGAGAGGCGATCATTTTTCTTTGCTTTTTAACATGCCGCCAGAGAGATAAGCCAGTTAAAGGTCCAGATATCGGCGCTCGGATCTTTAACCAGTGATTATTGAATAAATAATGTTTGTAATGGAAGCGACAAAGAGATGCACCAGGGTCCAATAGTCTCAAATCACCCCATTCCCCCGCGTTAACAAGGTCCTGGTTCTTCAACATTGCATTTGGGGTAGTGCCTCTTCCAGCATCTGATAAGGACAGGATGAAGATTTTACGATTATTTCAATCTTACTGCTCTTTTATAAAGAGCTTCGGATGAAGCTAATCTCAACCGCGGTAGTGTTCTTCACCAGCACATGGATCAGGGGAATTAACATGGGAATAGTGCATGATGAATAGACTACCCTAAACATATCTTCATGAATCTCGATTCAAGATGAATGAATGAACTCATGGGTTGCAAACGACAATTGTTTATATAAACGTTTATTCTACAGACTTTGTAATGGCACTGAGTCTGTTGACTCTTTAGACGCATTGTTGGCTTCTTTTTCAATGAGCTCATTCCCGAAGAGTTACCATACAGCAGCTTAACTTGATGGCTAAGAGCACCGGACATTAACCAGAATGACGTGAAGCCAAGAGCTAGTGGCTTGCTTTCCATGACGGCGTGCAACACATAAGAGAGCTCTAGTATAAGGCTGTAAGCCACCACATGCACCAGTTTTTAAAGTTGAGGTTGCATATTGTACGCTATAATTGGCTAACACAAGCTTAATGGTGATGAGATGAAAATTCATGTCACATTATAAACGTATGATGCAACAGACTTGAAAACTTCATTCAATTTATTTTTACCAGAATCGCTAATACAGCATTACTGCACCGTATAATACAGAAAGTAGACCTATAGTGGGCACTTCTGACAAGTTTGTCAGATCCAGAAGGGTATCTTGCGGCCGTTTCCATACGCATAAGAGAACATGGGATATAGCCAATCAATAAACAAAACTCCGCCACCATTCCTTATACTCTTATTCTTCAGCTTCACCTCAGGTCGACATTACATCATTACTTCTCCCACGATCAAACTTAGGCACCGTAGTTTTGGCCGGGCTTGGTGTCAGCATGGGCGGTGTGTCCACGGCCTCGCATGAAAGCCAAGGCCTCCATGATGGTCAAGCCAGTAAAGATTGCCCAGATGAAGTAACCAAATGCGACGGCAGCCTGAGTAGCCCGACAATAGGTGATGACGCAATGAGGGACACCGATATGGGCAGCGACAGCGGTGGCACCGGCGAACCAGAAGAGCGAGGTGAGGGCGAGAATACCGAGAGCGACCATATTGTGGTAGATGCGAGGAGCAAAGAGAGGCGCGATGGCGAGGTATAGCAGCATGAGGATGGACCAAACGGTACAGAAGAGTAGAAAAGCGTAAGAAGAAGGAGAGTGACCATGCCAATCAACAACTGTTGAGCTGTTAGTATAGTGTCATCAAGATGCTATACGCAGAATGCTTCAGGACTTACTGTAAGCTGTGAGACCCAGCTCAATAATGAGGAATAGAGCCAGAACGGCGTGGACGATGGTGATGATTCCCATAGCCATGATGATTGTGTTGCTATTCGATTTGATTACAGTAGGTATCGATTTATGTAGAGGAGGCTTCCGAGGAAATCCAGTTGGTTAGGTGAGGAAAAGAAAAGAGATCTGGGTAGTTCACGGAAAGCAAGAAGGGTCCAGCAGGGGGGATATAGGTAGGTATTAAATCACGGCACTGTCGGAAGATGATGACAGTGACATTTTAGTCTGTTTCTTTTCTTGTCAAGAGACAATGATGAACAGCGTCAGTCATGTGGCTCAGCGCATCAGGAAACTACGGAGAATAATCGAGGCCCTACAGCATTAGCAGCTAATCAACATGAATCTGGTGGGCTACGTCAGTTTACTCGGCAGTCACCTAAACTAAGAACAAGCCAAGAACGAAGCTTTCCCCAAGCGAGACAAAAGGCATTATCCAAAGCCAATCATGGAGAAACAGCTGCGTAGTGGATGTCTCAAGATCTGCGCTGACGACGACCTTGAGTGGCTGATGGGTTTCCTGCTTTCAGCGTTAAAGTCCAAGCATTTACAGTGGAAGTTGCGGGCGGTTACACAGATGACGTGGTTAAGACCCAAAACATCTGATGTTTGATGGAAGGGTGATGTCATCTGTGGCTGATATAGCACAGCCACTACCACGACCCGAATACGAACATCCAACATTCCTTCCTTTCTCGACTCTACCCGAAGAAGCCGTCTGTCTTCTGGGCAGACAATTAGAAGCATCATCAATATTTCAACTCTTATTGTCAGTTTGTGACGCGATGACTAGACTCCAGTCTCTAGTCTCCCACCCCGACTCTTGCTCGTCCCATCGGCCCCATCCGGATCACTACCGATCATTGCGATCACTGCAATCACTGCCGGTATCCCTCTGATCTACGCTACCATGTTTCGCCCTTGGCTGATGCCATGCCTAGGCTTAGCTATCCAAAACCTTGGCTCGGCAGCTGAAACCCGGATCTCAAGACAAACAATTATTCATTGTCTGGTGAATTGATTACTGAGACTCGAACAATCAATGTCTTGACCACCAACCGTCTGAGCAACCATTACGCAAACCCTTCCTTGGCCTACTCCAGCGCTTGACTTGGAGGCCTTACACTTGGAGCTTCAGACTCCGATGCCCAGACATGTTTCAAGCTTGGCGGCTCCGTTTCAAATCGTCTTTCTGACGTGCGAATCATTGGCCCAGCATCATCCTCATTTGTCGATCATGTCAAAGAGGTACAACACAGACGACCACACACAAAATCATTCAAAATCGTTAATTGATAAGTCAGTTGTCTATCGCAAATATGCTAACCCTCCCAATCAGGCCATATCCTCAACTTCAACCCTCTTTGGTAGTGGAGGCATGTAGCTTTCTCGGGGTCCATATACCACTGTCACGGTTGTCGTCTGTACAATCGCCCGCTCCTCATCATCCGAGCTATCCTTGCGCGGATCCCATACTTGCGTCTTCACTGTCGGACTGCCAAACTTATTTATCGACTCTTGTCTCCGCAACTGCTTGATCACTTCGCCGCGCTCTTCGTCCGGTTCATGTACAGTGACTTCTGTCCTCACGGGTTGCGCCTGCACGATGGTCTTGAGGTCGAATCCGGGATCTCCAGGCGTATCGGCTCTCCCTTTTCTCGACTTCTTTCCCATGCTTCCTATTGTTTGAAATGGGTGCCCCCGGGTACCTTTGTTGCTGCTTCCGTTTCCGGCCGATGAGCCTCGTTCGCCAATAAATCTTGGTGCGACGTGTTTGAAGAAGCGTCGAAGAGTCGTCAACGATGCGCAGATGATCATGAGGTTTGATTCGATGAAACTGTTCCTGGAGTCAGTTATTGCTTTCACAAGAGTCAAGGGCCAAGTGCACTTACATCCAGACAATGGCGCCGGAAAGAACCCAACTGACATCGTTGGTGCCAAAGATGGGAAGCAGTAGTACTAGTCGTACTACAGAAGTCACCAGTGTTCTATGACAAGTTGTCAGCACGTATTCGGACACTCTCATTCTTTCATTACTTACGCAGAACCGATAACAAATAGCACAACGAGTCCAGCCTTTTGCCTTCGCGGCATCTGCAAGCGCAGAATCATCGGCAAGGGCATCAGCAAGAGGATTAGGTCTGACAAGATGCCAAGACCTGCGGTGCAGACATACACCATTGGTCGATCCACGCATGACCCCTCGAGCATCGTGAGGTCCCAGCTCTTCTTGAAAGGGACGCAGCCGAAAATAATAACAAGCATAATGGCCAGGTTGTAACCTGCAACAAGAAAGAGAACACCGTATACGCTCCACCGCCACCACCTCTGGGGTGAAAGCTTTCGGTAAAATAGCGCCAGCGTCATCTTGGAGAAGGCGGTGCACACGGCATAGAGAATCGGGGAGATGAAGGTGAGCTGAAGCATGTTTGTTAGCCAAGTCCAGCGAAGAAGACTGAGTCTCATTTACCTGATTTCCAGTGTTGAGCTTGTCAAGAGAGACTTCCCATGCATGTACGCCTGTTATACCAAGAACAAATGTTCCTGCCGCTGGTCAGATCAAATTTCGAAGTCGAATAACTGATAACAACTTACGGAGTGATACTATTTGCACGCCGATGGAGAAAACCCACGCAACTAATAGGCACACTGCTTTGTCTCAGCACTACACGACTTATAGAAAGTGATGAGTTCCTTACCGGTCTCGCCGTCTGGTTTGCGCAGAACCCATAATTTGACATATAGGTATTGGAGAACGAAAAGGAACGCAAGGAAAATGCCCACACCCGAAGCCGTGTACGCTTCCATCTCGTGACGTCTTTGCGGATGTTCGAAGTTAACCACATAACCATCTGGAGGCGGGATAGCCACTGGGACACCGTTGATGATAGGAAAGGGGGACATAGCGGCCCCGGTAGCCAGCGGGGCAGCGACGGGCATCTCGTTCTAATGTCGAAGAAATGATGATCGTTTATGGCGTTATATCGAAAGGAGTGAATAAGAAATATGCGCATGTAAGTCTATACCGCTGGTATGATTCGTTTTGACTGGTAAAAGAGTGTCGAGAAAGTAGATGATGTTGATAATTGAATATTATAGGCTCATTGTGTGCCTCGATCCCAGATCGGATTATACGAAAATTTAAGAATAAAGAATAGTATCACAATAATTGTCGACCAGGCGCAACCAATACGCTAAAGAACAAAGAACAAAAGAATTGAAGATAAAAGAAAGATCAGCCAGATGGACGAATAATACCAAAGAAAAGGCGGCATAATGAAGACGCAACATGCGACATTCTACCCTCTTTATCAACAATGCTAAACCAGCACAATCCATATAACGGCCCGACCAGTCTTTCGAAACAATGGCTTCCGTTCGGCCAAACCGTTTCTATTCGCTCCATTGAAGTCTTCGGACATTTGGACAGAACAGGCCATTCAGTGATCTGTGGATCGCTGAAGAAGTTAAGCGCGTTGGATTCTGGAAACAAGCTCAGCGTGAGAATAGAACAACTGGGGCAACTAGGCGAAATCATGGAAACAAGAAAGATCCACTAAACAACGATCAACGGTTGGGATCGTGGCAGGCAAGTTTAATGAAGACTCGAAAGTCGAGTCAGGGACATGCAGTACGTGTTCTTTAGTATTAGTCAAGCGAGTTTGAGATTTAATGTTTACTAGAAATACTGCGATACAAGATTCTCTTCAAAGATAAAGAAGCAATATACACATACGATCTTAATCCATTGACAGTTCAGCTTGTTTCATACAGACAGATACGAATACAACATCGGACGATTAGAAGGATGTTCAACTTGGCAAACTAACAACTAGCGCAGGGATGAAGCCAGCAGGGCTGAAGAACTCTGCGGGGACGATCCTCAATTTACTGTAACAAAGGCCTAACCAGTGTTGTTTCAGCTAGAGTATCCTCTCTCATGCGAATCTAGCTCGCCCTGTCGAGACCTCCGAGAGTTGCGATTGTTCCGGGAGGTCATCCAGCTCAACCGCCATGGAGTAACTGGGTATTCGCTTTTGATGCGATTGGTAGATCATAGCGGGTAATTAAAGAGAAGAAATCTCATCCCTTAAAGATTTGTTTAAGGCTCTCGTCATAAGATGGTGCGTGCTCGCCTCTTGACTCTTATCCTTATCGATCATCCTCCGTGGGGATTCGGAAGTGCTAGTATCTTCAAGATGAGCTATTTCCGGGAGACAGTCACTCGTTGTTTCGAGTTCTCGGCGTCTCTGACCTCTTTCTCGCAAGCTCATCTCAATGAAGTCATTCGCACAATGCGTCCCTGAGACACTCGATCCTCCGCGGCTCCGCGAAACTTCGACCAATTTCCCTAGAACCGCGAATTCGAGCTTCAGTTTGATAGAGTAGATGACGAGCTTAACGCCCTGTTCAATGGTGTAGTAGCCGCGGTACACAATAACCAGAAGCGCGATATCCATGATTACGATGAGCAAGTTGATGAACAAAAGCTGCCACATAATCTTGCGCTTGTTGCCGAGTGAGGTTTGAAGGATGTCGATGGCGCCCCAGAGATATAGGCCAGAGATTACAAACTCTTGCGCGCAGAAGAATGTCATCTGCGTTTTCTCAATGGCGACAAATAGGCGTGGTGGATTATCTCCGTCGACGTTGGGTCCAATTGTGAACAGCATAACAGTCTGGGTCGTATGCCATACTATCCCATTAACCACGATCATCCACCATACAGCACGCTGTATCCGCGCATCGTTCAATATCAAGTGCAGCCGCGAGTACAGAACCACAGATTGCCCACTTATTAGCACGATCCAGCCAAGAGAGGCGAGGGCCTTGCTCACGTAGCCGTCGACGATGTGGAGGTAGCCAAGGAGCCACCCGAAAGCATAGGGCAACAAGCCCAAAGTGGTGACGAGAAGGCTCCAAAAATAAAGGCCATGGCGATGCTTGAACGTGGTGAAGATGAGCGCAATAAGCTCACATGCATTGTACAGGGCTAGGGTAGACGTCGTCTAACGATGGTCAGTACTCGGTGCGTCAGGTAGGAGTATGTACATGAAACAACCCACAATGACTAAAACTGCCTTTGGGCTATACGTAAGCTCCGTATAGCCGGAGTTCGAGGCAGGCAGAGGCATGCTTTGCCTATACGTCGATCATGAAGCCGCATGAATAGAGTTGAAGGCGATAGACCAAATCTGCATGTTTACATGTCTACGTTGCCGAGGATTATGAGGCTCTTTAGTAGATCTGGGGTAAACCAAAGAATCCGGGGAAAGAGAGTTATTATTCATTGGAGCGGCGAATGGCGGCTGAGGCAATGTACATGAAGCTGTGGCCTGATTAAGCAACGACCCAAGTCCAAGAGGGTCAATTTACACGATACCCAAAGTCAGTTGACAACGGGAGCCAATCAACTTCTTTCTTAATAGTAAAGATGGTGTTGAATGACCGGCTTTCAAGTAGTGTAGCGTGTCATTGGTAGGAGAGACCTACCCAGATGGTCTAGTGTCGTTGAGAATTGCTACTTTGAGCGATATTCCAATTGAGAAATATCTACCATCAACTCGTTGGAACTGGAGTTAGCAGGCTCTCCAACAATATGGGAATATTAAGTGCTGAGCAACTGTATTGATGCGCGACCGTTTCAACGGCCATGCGACATGCCGTTGACCGTTTCTCAACTCTAAATTTCAACGTCACAGCTGCAAGTTCATTAGACACAGTGAAAGCTTAACATCAAACGCTTTTTAATAAAGTCTACCACCTTCTACCATCATTCATCCCCCTGACTTCTACAGTCCAATACCGAAGCAGTTGGCATAGTATGTAACTGTAGCGCTCCAATCAGAGAAAACGCCAACAACGCCAATCTCACGGAACACATCCAACAGCTTGAAAACATCACCGTCGTTGTTCACGATCTTAGCAATGGTAGAGTAGTAGTAGTCGCCGTTGGCAGCAGCCTGCTTCAGAGGAGGAGATCGCTCCAGACTCCAGGTGACGATCTTGAGACCCAACTCCTTGGCCTTCTTCGCGTACGGGCTGGGTACAATTTTGCCTCCCTTTCCGGGCTGGACGAGGTAAGGCAGAGGAGGGGCAATGTACTTCACTCCATCCTTAGCATAACGAGTGAGGTTGGCAACAGCAGCTGGGAAGGTCTCAGGTGAGTCGCCCGTCTCGTCGAGGTACATAGCCTGGCGAGCGTACTCTGGCTCAGCCTCGAGCCAGTACAGGATATCATCATACAGGAAGCTCTGGAGGTAGACGTCGCTTGCCTTAACACCAGCCTCCTTATGCTCGTCGATGAGCTGCTGAGCGTACTTCTCTTGAGTGTAGTCGCCATCAAAAGGCATCTTAACCTCGGGTGTCTTGAGCTCAGGAGTATGCTTCAGACCGAGTCGCTTGGTAAGCTGAATGTGCTCCTTGTTGGTCATGACAGTGCCGCAGGTAGAGTACAGATCAGTTCGCCAGCCGGGGGTGCCCTTGAGGAAGTCGGCAGCGTTGGTAGCTGTGGCATTGAAGCCCTCCATCTTGGCGCACAGAGTCTTGTACTCCTTAAGGGTGATGTCGCTGGTGCAGCACTTTGCGGATGCAGGCTTGCCATCCTTGGCAGCCTTGAAGGGCTGAGTGCACTTCTTGTTGAGCTCGGGGATCGTGACGATGTTGGTCGTGTAGTGAAGATCACACTGGGAGTGTCGGCACACCAGTTCGCGATCCTTGGTGAAAGCAACATCACACTCGAGGACTCCGGCACCCATTCGAGCTCCAGCGAGGTTGTTCTCGAGAGAGTGCTCAGGAAACTGGAGAGTAGCACCACCACGGTGAGCAATTGACCACAATGAAGGCTTCTGGGGCTTCTCTGAGCACGACTGGAGCTTCTTCTTCAGAGAACCCTCATCCATGTCATTGACAAGGTAGTAAGGTCGAGGACCGAGGTCAAGTTGCTTGACGGGCTTGACATTCTTGTACAATTCCTTATCGCCATGGCTAGGCTTGGGTGCAGCCGCGGCAGGGCTCACAGCCATTAGGCCAGCAACGAGGGGGGTCGAAAAGCGCATCGTGGGCAGACAAGTCAATCAATTGACACAGAAGAAATTGGTGCAAGAAGCGAGAGACACCGCAAGAATTGGCAAGGATTGAGGTCGCAATTGAGTCTGGGGCTGGATCAAGGACGAGAGACTTCACGATAACACTTGGGAACACAGCAGACTTTATGGAGGGAGGACTTCACAGAGATCCTCGACCCGATAAACCCTTCTGGGAAGCGCACCGAGATGACGTCGGGGATCCCCAGGAACAAGTTCATTCTCAGTAAGCATAGCTGCAATATGCAGTTGTTTGTTAGATGGCGGTGTTGTTTATCGGATTAGGCACCCCGAATTGAGGAATCACATCGTCGATCACAGCACTTGCAAGCCAGCTTCTGCATATGCACAGGGTTTCGGACGCCGGTGGATGGATCAATCCGTGCAAGCCAGCCATCTTGACAACCACGTGCAGAAGAGACGTGGGTGTTGTTGGAGGTGGAAGCTAAGGATATGGCTTGGCAGCGTTACACTCGAGGGTTTAGCTAGTTCGAACCGTGGTTAGCTTAGAGCTTATGATTTGTCGAAACCAAGTTTAATCGAACACTTGCCCAAATCCATACATGGGTAGCTCACTCGGGTCCTCGATCAACTCAGGAACTTTGGCAACTGTTGAAATCAACCGTTCAATTGAAAGACTGCATCTAACGCATGTGCTTACATGGATAATTCAGTGTGCCATAATAATTGCTCTGTAACCTGTCGATGTGGCGTTTGAAGCTCGTCCTTGGCTCTGTCACCTTCCCGAATCTTGCGAACTTCCTCGGCTGTCGCTAGATAGTGCTCAAAGTCGGGCGCATCTTCTCCAATGCCCCAAGCAAAAACACCTCCCAATTCCAGCTGTGGCACGATTCGTTCAAACTTGTTCTGGATACTCTTCTTCGTGTCGAACGACCACCATCGAAGCTCCTGCTCGTCCCAGTAATAGTGACTTCCATCGACATCATACTTGCCATCAGCTTGCGCACGACTGAATGATGCAGCGAGATCCATAGGAACATCATCGTGCCAGCTGAAGCCACCAGTTCCGCCCAAGTCGGCCCCGGTCTCTGGATCCTCATGGACTGGAACGGGACAGCCCATAGGCTTCGCTGGATCGCACTTCTTGGTCATGTACCACTTGACATAGTACCCGAGACCGAGGTTTACATGGCTGGGCGAAGCACCGCGGTCAATATATCGTTGAACAGCTTCCCGAGAATTGGTAATGCCGCTTTGGTGGACAGTAACATTGTCTCGGCGGTTCATCATCTCATAAGACATGATGTTCAGAAAGTCGACTTCCTTCATGATTCTAGGAACGGTTTCGGTCGTGAATGCAATCAAATCGGCCTCCTTACCCGGGACTGCCGTGGAGAGGATCTTCTCGGTGCCAAGAGCAGCACGTAACTCTTGGAGAAGCGAGACAAAGGCCTCGATCTCCCATTCACGTCCAGAATTGGGAATCTCCTTGTAATCATCCCGGTTTCCTCTATTGTCGGTCAGTAAGTCATCCGATATGTTTATTTGGGCTGCTTACCCTGGGTATTCCCAGTCGACGTCGATACCATCAGCCTCTGTCGTTGCCACCATAGCCGCAACTTGCCGGGCCCAACGCTTTCTCGATGATTCGGTCTTTGCAGCTTCTTCAAATCCTTGATTGTCTCCCCATCCCCCAATGGCTATCATGACCTTGGCGTGGTGAGGGACTCGGGCGCGGACATCTGAGACCGAGGTGAACATAGGGTAATCATCGGGCTTTTTATCAACGTTGAAGAATTCGGAGCGCATAAATGCTAAAACAACATGAGAAACATCTTGAAATTTCTCCTTGATCGGAACAACGTCGTGTTGACTAGAGAATCGGATTATGGTTAGTGATGATCAATCTCAAGATGAAGCAGCACATACCCCGTAAGATACATGATACTGCGAAATGGTTCCGCGGTAGACGTAGCAGTCACCATTGCCAAAAAGGCAAGAAGCCAAGCGATAGAAGTGTTCAAGAAACGCATTTCGGTTGTGTTTTATTCTTTGTGTGGTGTTGAAGATAAGATTTGAAGTTGACGGCTAAGTTAATAAAGAGCACGGTGATAAAGTTGCGATTCACTGGCACTACATTGGGTACTCCTGCACTGCATCTGCGGGTCAACAATTGGCAGGTACGGTATGGTCAACAACTGCAACAGCCCGCCCTTTCCTTCCAATCAAGACTGCAGAGCCAGAAATAGAGTATTTACAGAAGACTTCATGTCAAAATTGATTGTATACAAGACAGTTTGATATGTGCTTGATTGTCGTTTCTTTAAAAACCCAACCCCATTGCGCCGTCTTTATATCCGTCCTGTCTAGTAACAAAAGACGCCCCTTAATCCCAATATTAAGGTATAATCTACACTTTATAGCAGCTAGAACTGCAACAGACGCTATGCCTCCCAACCATCTAATCAAATAATCAAGTCCCATGGTATCGTGTTCGCTTCATGATCATCATCCAAGCCCGAATCAAATAAGCTCCCGGCTCTTAAGAATCCGACTGAGTTCCTTCAACTGAACTGGCTTAGAGAGAAACAGGTCCAGTCCGTTGGAAAATGCGTCTTCCTGTGCATCCTTTGAGGCGAGACCAGAGATAGCCACTACTTGCCTTCGTGGCAGACCTGACTCTTTCTCAAATAATCGAATTAGTCGTGTTGCCTCAAATCCATCCATCACCGGCATAGATATATCCATCAGAATGCATTTATAAATCCCTCTCTTGGCTTTGTATGACTCCACAGCTTTCTGCCCGTTCGATGCCGTGTCATACACTAACCCTAACTTCTTCATATATGTTTGAAGAATCTTCATATTAATGGCGTTATCCTCCACAAGAAGGAATCGGGCTTCTGGTGATGGAGGAGCCGGTCGTATAGCTGGCGCCGATGGCAATGGAGTCTGTGATTCATCGTCATCCGGCCTTGCCCTCTTCTTTTGAGGGGATAGTTTCGGAGCAATATCAAAGTAACCGGCGGTTCTATTACCATGTCCATCTTCAGATGAACTTGGCTCGACTGCTGGCACAGTAGGTGGCTCATCGAGTGCTGTCGAAACACTTGCGCGGTCGGCGGCTGTTGCTTGTAGCTTAGTCCATCGTCTGAAACAGAGCACAAAGGCTTTTGCAAGTTTCCTTGGTCCAACACTACAGCAATCGTTCGGTCAGTATCAACAAGGAAAGGGGATGATAGAGACTTACGGGCGAGATATGAAACTGAACAATCCCCAATTAAACCTACGATGCGACCTGTGGTATTGGTCAAGCTGTCGAGCAACTGCCGCAGTGCGGCACACCACCACCACTGGCGATGACAGCTCAGCTCGGGGCTGATTTGCCATTGACTCGAACTGAGACTCGTCGCAAAGAACCAGGTCTGGAAGAAAGGTCTCGTTACTTGTGTTGCCGACAACTTCCATTTGCAACCAATTGCGGCAAACTTTCTCTAGTGAGTTGTACTCGTCGAACTCTCCAGAACCCCAGCGTGGACCTTGCATGCTCCTCCGTGGAGGCGAGAATCCATCAATGGAGACGCGCAGGCGAGACAGTTCAATGACCTGGGATTTGAATTCATCGCGATCAGACGCCGTTTCGGTTGATTCAGGGCTGGCAGTTTGCAGAGGAAGCTTCACAGCGACACGGGTTCCAGTTCCCACTTTGCTTTGGACGTGTATGGAACCACCAAGAGCTCTCACAAACTTCCGCACAAGACTGAGCCCGAGTCCGGCGCCCGAAGAATGAACGTTTTCTTGAGAGAACGGGGAGAATATGCGATGGTTAAGGTAGTCCTGCCCAATGCCACTTCCCGTATCCATGATGTCAATATGAACAACTCTATCTCGTGGTCGTCCTTGGCTTGGGGGGTCTTGATAGGCAGCAACTTTGACGAAACCACTGGTGGTGTACTTGAGAGCGTTGCCGCAAAGGTTTAGTATTATTCGTCGAAAAGCTCCAGATTCAACATGGAATGCCCAGTCTACGGCCGGGTCAATATCCAAGATCACAAGCACCTTATCGGGACCAGCCATGGTGCTTGGCTTCTGGTTTCGTGTCTTGATGCTATCCGCCAAGTCCATACCATCTAGGCGGGCATAGGGGTCACCACTAAGCTCTTCTCCCGAGTTGCGATCGTCTAGCAACGAGACAGATTGTTGCTGATAAGTATGGCCAGCGTGTATACATTCCACAACTTCTTCCACCAGCATATCCACGTCGAGATTCGAGTTGATACGCATCATGCCATCTGTCGGCGAGCTTTTCTTATTCGATTGTGTTCCCCTCCTTGGTGACATGCCTAGGCTGAGTGGCTGCACGTTGGGTGCTTTTGCGAAGTTGTTGATCCTCGTCCAGTCGAGCAAATGGTTGATCGTGTCTAACAAAGTCCGCCCACAGACCTCGAGGGAGCGTAGCACATCACCTTGAAAAACATCAAGCGAGGTATCACGCAAAAGCTCTGCACATAGCACAATTCCATGCAGTGGAGAACGCAGTTCGTGAGATAGTGAGCTAAGCAAAGACGTGGTAGCCATTGACACAAACGCACTCTCCATCATTATAACATCGGCCATGATGACCGTATTAAACGCTGTGAGATAACTCAACTCCCCCTGAACTGTGAAAATACGAGTCGGTGTCATGGTGTAGACAAAGCACCCTGAAAACCAACGTTGGCGGTGCGAATCCCACAAAGGTACAAAAGCGACGCTTCGTGCCCCTGGAAAGAGGTCACGAATAGCCATACCCTCGTTTCGTCGTGAAAAGGGATCCCTTGCGCTTCGATTCTTGTTGTTCTCTCCAGGTCGGTCTGCTTGTAGATCTCGAGCTTTGTTAACCTGAAACGCAGCCATTACTGAATCTTCGCTGGTCGGGTCGCTCGAGGCCATCACTCCTTGGCTGTCAAAATTAAAGATCTTGCCCTTCGGATACCGTCGGAGGAGCCTTTGGAGCTGCCGTTCGGGGACGGCTTGACTGCGCCCTGTAGGTGCTTCGCCATTGATGCTCGATGACATAGAAGTCGAAAAGCCAAAGACAGAGCACATGTTGCCTTTTGAGTCGCCAGAACCTCTGGGCGAAGACACAGAAACATGGCCTCGGCTTGTGGATGAAGAAGACGAGGAAGATGACGAGCGTTCGTGAGTCCCATTTTCGCGTCGAACGGAGCCAGATCGAACCCTGCCAGCGAAGGTACCTATGCTTGCATCCAAGAAGACAACCCCTTCAACCTCTATCGACTCTCTGAGAACATTGGCAGCTTTGGAGAAAATATGTTTTAGTTGGCTTTGCCGCGATTCTTCTCCTGCGGCAATCGGATGAGGAGAATCTTCCATGTGATGAAAAGGGCTTGAGGCCCGGTTTTCCATCGGACTTTCGAGAACGAAAGTGTCTGGTGTTGCCATTTGTTCGGAACTCCCAATAGATGAAGCATGTTCATGTCGATTCTGCAAACTTTGTTGCGTTTGATTAAGAGCCCCTTCTTCTGTGCCAGCATCGGTGTCAAATGCGTGCGTGAAACTGGACCTCCAGCCAGACATCGTAGCCTTTCCCTCGACATAACTTCCCAATCCTCGTACCATACGCTCCCCAGGCCGTCGCCCGTCTCCAGATCGCGTCAGCTCCATTTGTCCCAGGATGGATGCTGAGATGTCTCGCATAATCCGGATAGATGCGTCATCGAATGAATCTCGTGGCTTGCGGTCCAGAATGCAAAATACACCAATGTTGATCCCTCGTGGGGTCTGAATGGGAACGCCTGCATAGAAACGGTGCTCTGGTCGTGACTGATAGTACCATGTATCTCGGAACTCCTCACTTGTAGCAAGGTCATTAATAACTTTGACGGGAAATTTTGAAGACGATGTGACTTGTGAAATATCGTCAGGCTCGGGAGGAGCCAGTACAGCATCACAAACACCAAAGCCCCGAGGTATTGAGGTTCCGCAAAGCCAAAGGCTGTCAGGTCCAGACACTGGAGGGTTAGCTTGAGCTGATATCGGCATTTCTGGGGTAGCCTCTGCAATAACATGCTGGTTCTGGCAGTCAAACAAGGAGATCATCGCACGGGAGGCGCCAAGCCTCAAGAGGGCGACCTGGGCCAAAGCTGTCATGGCAGGATCCGAGCATGGTCGCAATGATGAGGGAGGGATGAGATTCGTGACATCATTGCGCACTGAGTTAGCAACAAGGACCGAGTCATATCTGAATACTGGTCAGACGTTATGTGCGACGATATTGGGTGAGAGGAAAGTCAGTGATGCGTCCGTACGTACTTGAATGTCTCTCGCTCACGAGTCGCCTCGGACACCTTGTTGCCCGTCATGGTCGAGACTACGCTTGTACTTGCACCTTGTAGCCCATGCAGATGGTATATTGTATTGTTGAAACTTGGATTTGCGGTTCAGGAACAGGAACAGGAACGAGGCCGTTGGAAAATAGTGGCCTGGCAGAATTCCTTAACCAGGCCGACATTGGATCGGAAAGATTGGATTAGTCTGGGCCGGGCTAACATTACTTAAGAACAGGTCGAGACCAAGCGGATTAGATCCATTCCATGGATTGGATCGAATCACCGGGCAGGCTCCCACCTGTATGGATATGCTCCGGACCTATTGACCTATTGCCACCCCGCTCTGAGCCTCTCGCCCTGTGAAAAGTCCCAAAAGGCCCTAAAACGCATCTGGTAGTGGAGCCTTTCCGGGTACCTAGCATGGGGATCTACCACGTAAAAGACGGGAGATCGATCGATGGGCTTTAACTAAAACTCCATTCTTATTGCATGGGCTTTTAACTGAGTCAGACAACGGAATTGTTTGGTCAGAAAGGATTTCTACTTGGGAGGAAAAGCAACATGCATTACGAATCAGTCATCGGAATTGATAAGTATCTAACAAATAGGCACGCTCTTCAGTTTCATCTTCTGAAGGAACGAGACCTTCTTTACGACAACGATGATACGCTCTATGCCATAGGATGGCGGAAATAAATGTTCTGAATCCTGGCCCGAACTGGCATCAGATAATCAAACCATTTCGTCTCTTATGTATCGGCGAAAAAACCATCTCGCGAATTTGATGAAGAATATTGACTACAACGAGCAAATTACTCCTCCTTAATAAACCTTGAGGTTCTATAAGGAGGCAGAAGGTACTATGGATAACAGAAGCCTGCTCACCTGCGCCTGCCAAGGCACGATGCATGTTGTGCATGAAATTTTGGAGCTTTGCACAGTGCGCTACAGTGTTATCGATATCATCTGCACGGTACCTCGTCGCAACTTCTTTTTTTTTTCTGCGATGTCACTGTGCTTAGCTTCATGTCCAATTTGTTTACTTCCATCAGTTCCACCAAACAGTTAGCCTTTGTTCAATTGCTGGTTTTCATCTTTCACTAGAATCACTATGTTCGAAAATACTTGCACCCTGCCTCTTACGGCAGATGTCTTCACAACAGCTCTACATCCAACCGAACCTCTTCTCACAGTTGGTCTATCAAGCGGCCATGTCGAAACCTTCCGATTGCCGCCCGGTTCTGCCTCTGACGAAAGCGCCGATGGAGACACAAGTGTATTGAGCGATGGAAAAGGGATGATCGATTCGGTCTGGCGCACTCGACGACATAAGGGTAGTTGCAGATCTTTGGTCTATGCCCATGATGGCTCAGGTAAGCTTCCGTCACGGTGTTAGAAGAATTGGTCGCCGAGAACATAGGAGACGAAATGATTTCGCTACCTCGAGCCAGCTCAGGCTAGCACTTTGGCTACTTGATTTTAGAGCTCAAAAGCTTGACGACAATTCTTCTGTTATCCTTTGATCATACCATTTACTGATACGCTGCAGCTGTTTACTCCGCGGGAACCGATGCCCTCGTCAAGCACTTTGAGCCCACGACCGGACAGGTTATTTCCAAGTTTTCGATCCCTACCAGGACCACTTTGCCCGATGCGCCAACCTTGCTCCACGTCCTGAACCCCCAGTGCCTTCTTCTGGCGACAGACTCTGGTGCCCTTCACATCATTGACCTTCGAGACGGCACGCCCGACAAGAAGCCTAAATCTACGCATATTCCTCATTCCGATTATATTTCGTCAGTCACCCCTTTGCCGCCGACGCAAGCTAGTACCAGTGGCTTCCCCAAGCAGTGGGTCAGCACCGGCGGTACTACCCTGGCTGTGACCGATTTCAGACGAGGAGTGCTCGTCCGTAGCGAGGACCAAGAGGACGAGTTGCTGTCTTCATGCTATGTTTCGGGAATGGGTCCCAAAGGACATCGCGACAATGGCGTTGTGGCTTGCGGCTCGGGTTCTGGAGTGCTGACTTTGTGGGACAAGGGAGCCTGGGATGATCAGCAGGAACGAATCATCGTCGATGGCGACAAGAAGGGTGGTGAGAGTATCGACGCCACCGTCTTGATCCCACAAGAGATGGGTCTTGGAAAGAAGGCTGTCTGCGGTCTTGGTGATGGAAGTCTACGTATTGTCGATCTTGTTCGTAGGGAGGTCCGCGCGTCAGATAACCTCCGCCATGACCACATGGAAAGCGTCGTATCACTGAACTTCGACTCCTCAAACCGACTTATCAGCGCCGGTGGAAAGACTGTCAAGCTCTGGGAGGAGCTTTCTGCTCTTCAAGGCGACGAGGATGGTAGCGACGAGGATGAGGACGAGGATGATGATGATGACGAGGAGGACGATGCGGCAGGCAATGGCAAACGGGCTGCTGAGAGCGATAGCGACGAAAGCGACAGCGAAAATGACCACATCGCCGAAATGAAGCAACGGGCCAAGAGACGCAAGGAGGCTCAAAAGGGCAAACTTGGAGCTTACGGAGCTCACGGTGTAATGGGTTTCGAAGGATTAGATTAAGTAGTGGTTGAAGCAATTGAGGGGAAGGAATGGCGATACCCTGTCTGTTATAATAGAAACATTGCTCTCTAATCTACGGATTGGGGCAGAAATGGTTTGCTCAAGCAAGCCTGAATATAAATAAAACGGCCTGATTATTCTAATTTCCATATGTATTTTCCAGGATTTCAGCGGCTGAACAAACAGATCGACCTCCCCAGGCATGTCAACTTCTAACAGGCTCAGTATCCGGACGAATGGGTAGCAGAAGAATTATTTCAAGGTTTAGGGTGCCAAAAGAGTAGCACAGGTGCCGGTCTAAGCCAGCGGAATGTAACTTGACTATTTCGTCTCTTATGCTTACAACAGCCAATTCTTCTGGCATCCTGGCGGCCGGGGTCGAACTGCTTTTACTTTGCAATGGCGTTTTCAGACAGGAAATCACACGGCATTTTGAGAGAATAAGTTAATTTTTGACAACCTTCAATGTTTAAATATCTGGCTATCTAGAATTTTTGAAGAAGTCCACCCTAGGAGGTGGACATCCAACGACTCATGTGCAGTTGGTGGTCTTCCGAAACGAAGCACGATCACATAGTGAAATAACCAACAAGAACCCATTCGTTTTTGAGTCGGGAGGAAGTATGCTTTTCGGTCGATGCTACACGACCGAGAGCAATACTTCTTTGAGGCCCAGTAGCCTCATGTTTGACTCGGAGCCCAGTAGCCCCTTATGATGAGTCTTCTCGAAGCCCAGTAGCTTCGGATTGCAAGTACACTCTTTCTATCCCGGTAGGGTGCAGAAGCAGATACCATGGCATGATGCCAAGGATTGCATTCTGAACCGGCGACTAGAGAGAGGACTTGAAGCGGCGTCCTCTCCAGAATTGCTCCAACACCAGAGAATCCTAGAAGATTCAGCCGCTGGTCGGTGTCTTGTAGAGAAACGCACGACGCCCCGTCAAACAAGTGCAGGATATTAATAAGCCCTGCGGGGCGGGGGGTCGTGCTTCTTTCTCCGTGGCTCCTCGACGCTTGAACGGTCGAAGAGATGGTCGGCGGCGTGCGTCTGTGTGAATATCGCATAAATCATCATGATCCCTGAACCCGAGAAATCGGTATGTGAAAAAAGGGGGATCCGAAATGAGAAAAGGAGGTCGAAGACTCCTCGCAGATTACAAGACAGTTGTATAAAAAAATTCGTGATCAAAGTGGCATCCGTGATAATCTCGGAGGGTTTTAGACGCCTGGGATATGAAGGTAGCTCCAGCAGGCATCCTCCGACTTGGGCGGCTGGTCGGCTCGAGCAAAGTCTTCCATGACTTTCTCGTCGCTGGGTGCGGAAAATCGAGTTGGTGAGCTCATGGTGAGGTTGTCGTCGTAAATGATAACGGCGGGGAGTGTCTTGGATTCGCTTGAATATTTGCCTTCCTCTTCAGTTGCAGAATCGCTGGGTCCTCCACCAGGGTGAAGCTCGCTTCCGCTGTAAGTCGTAGGGATGCAAATATGAGGGATCCCTTTTCGTAAGCTGACGGCTCGGGCCAAGGTGACTGCAGAGCCACCACCAACACTAACAACACAGTCTCTGTTGGAGATGCGAGATGGTACGGAAACAACGGCGGAGCTGAGAACACGACTGTCGAGGTTCGGGATGATGGCTTGGATCTTGCGGGCGAGGGTTAATCGTGAAGGGCTTGAAACAATGAGAGGCGACGACAGATGCAATCGAGCCAGCTCAGATGGCAGTCGATGAATGGTATCGGGACCAACAACTACTCGCGGTTTGGGGTGACGGCGGGATCGGCGATGTCGAGATCGTGAGCGAGAGCGTTGAGGTTGAGGCTGGGTGGTGCCGGACGGACCCGGACCCGAATTCGGACCCGGATGCGGACCGGCGTGAGAGTACGGAGGAGACAAGTTGGTGGCCGGGGGCGTCACGAGCGCGGACGCCTTGACGGCGAAAGCCTCAAACAGCTTCGCACGTATAGCGACAAGATCAGGGTCTGTGACTTTTTGAGGTGGAAGACGGTGTATGGCGCTGGTGGAGCGTTGCATGAAGGGCCGACGCCGGCAGTCCAGTCCGGATATTTCGTACGGCGATGGTCGAGGGAAAAAAGTCGAAGTCCAACGTGCGCGACATCAATCAAGTTGCCCAAAATGACAGTTAAGGATTGATGACGGTTGTTGGAAGAGAAGAAAAATTCGTTGGTAGGAGATTTAGATGAAAGATCAAAGATTCACAAGTCAGAAACATAGCACGACAGAGGTTGAGCTAGGGCACATCCATTAATTATGGGCAGGCAGATTTGGCGTGACCTGACCTGAACTCAACTGCTCTGCTGGCCTGGCCTAGGCTGGGCTGGGCTGCTGGGTTGCTACCTGGAACAAGACTTTTTGAGTGAAAATCCCTTTTTTTTTCTTTCCTTAGTTGCACCAAAAAAGCACATGCACCGGTGAACAAAGTAAGAGCAGCACCTGTAGGAAGCGACCCTTTGGCTTTGCTGTGGTTCCGTTCCTTTCGCCACGCAAAAAGACGCCACGCTTGGTCGCTTGTAGGTTCGCTTCGCTCGTTCAGGCGGAAGGATGGAAATTTGCTTTGCTTTCTTTTCTCCTAATACAGTAACAGCGAAACGCAAAAAAAGGGTCCAACGACCAAAGATGGACTACCGGACGAGAAGGTCCAGTAGTGACGGAAGGTTTGTGTGGCAACGGGGGGTTGCTTTTGTTGCTGCTGCTGCTGCTGTTTGCTTGGACCCTGCGTAAAATGAGACCCTGAAAAAATGATGCGATGCTTCCAAGGGGGGGCAACTGTATAATGCTGCGGTAATGAAGACGTCAAAGGTGCAACGGATGGGGATGGAATTGACCCCCAGAAGCACCTTGGAGGCAGTTTTTCCGTTCCCGACCCGGAGCATGACTCCGGAAGGTGGACCCTGATCGGAGACGAGGTCTCGTGGCTTCGGAGCCAGTCCGCCAATCAAATACTCTGACTCCAGCAGGGAAGAATCTCTCGTCTGTTTCTTGTGGCGAAGGGATCCTGGGGAAACTTGCAAGTCAAGAAATCGCATCCCTTTCTGACATTCCCGTCCGCCTTGTGGTAATGTAGATCCTACCTAAAATATATCGAATGCTTTGGAATCGACTAATTATTGGTTCAGTTTCAACGCCACAAATTGAAGCTGAAAGAGTATCTTTGCCCTTGTGATAGGCACAAATAGACGCTGCATCTGTAAAAAATAATCAATAGTCCCTGACTACCTTACCGAAAGCCTAAAGAATATTCCTTCCGGTCGGTAGCAACCAGGAGTCATGCAAGTCTAAACAGTCTCGAAACAGCGATTCTTTATGCTGCTGCTGGTTTGTTTCGGTTCAACAAAGGAAATGCTAACGCATGGCTCTGGGTCCGCCAAGGGCCAGAGAACTGGGGAATGAACTAAAAAAGTGAGTTTACCCCAGAGCTGGCGGTCCGTGAAGCCGCTGCATCTCCACCGTTGATACCATTGCGGGACCATCGTGAATCGGACTCTTTACTGTACCTGGTCATAGTTTATATATCACTCAGGACAACTCAGCGACTCCTTCCTATGCAGAAGAAGATCCCAACTTCGGACAAGGAATATTTCCTTTTCTCCTTTATGCGGAGCTTGGCTCTCCGCTGACTGATAGTGTGATGTACCGAAGTATGGGTTCTCAATATTTACCATGATTCAGACATGGTGTTGTTACCATTAGGTACCTGATGCGCAGAAACCAGGAACAAAAACAGCGAATGTCTGGTATTTCTGAATCAGAAATATCTCTTGCCGAATCGTGTTGGAATCTGTACAATTTTGTTATATCCGACTTGGTCGCTTTGGTGAAATCGTGTCCAGGTACAGGGTAAGACATGCTGCACTGACGAAGGCTTGACTGGCTGTACCTGTTCTCGTCAGTGAATATTCACACTTCAATTCAAGCACTGGCTTTACACATCATATCTCATCTGATATATGATGCTATGGCTTTTCTGGGGTACATGAAAAAGTATTAAAAAGGGAAATGCATCTCGTAACAAAAACTTCGTAGATGTGGATAGGCGAGCGAGGAGCGGCAGTCGCCGGTGCCTCCCGTTTTTAGCTCCAAGCTCGAGCTTCAGAGCTCCTTCTTGCTCTAATTACTTTCCCTTGCTAGCTGTGTAACACGCTCAATCTCCTTTCCTTCCTCAACATCATCACAATCGCATAGCACATTCTCTTTACTACAATCCATGACTTTGCTTTGCTAGCGGTATCATCTATCTTTGCCTCTCGATAACAGGTCTTTACGGACGATACCGCGCGCTCGAGCTTTCTCTCCCTCAATCGAACTCATCGTCAAAAGCTATAGCGACTACGCAGTCGCCCGATCCCGTTTCCAAGCATATTAATCGACTCTATTATTACTATCGGACGCAGCCGACAGCCGATTTCCCCTCGCATTGCATACTATCTTATCTGATAAGCTTCAGCTGGGCAGAAGAAAGCATGTGCGCTCCCTAGCCAGTGTGGCGTTGCATAGTGCATATTGGAGATAAACAGAATCGAGATGGGTGGCAGCAATACTCCAAGTCCAAACCGGCCTCTAGGTCTTCAGGAAGTGTTCTGATTTTGCCAGCCGGTTATCTTCCTGCTGGTAGTTCCTGCTGGAGGGTTGAAGATCTGGAATGGGCTGTTCGAGACACGGCTTGAAATTGATGATCAACCAAAGCCAAAGAATGGATGGATAATGGATGCAGACACCGCGACCTAATCCGAGTCCGCGGCGACGGGCGATGACCCCAGAAGATGCGCCGATGCGCTATCTCATCCCCTCGATCCAGCCCCAGCTCAATGGTCTAAACTGGTTTGTGACAGGCCGCACGCTTTTGTTTCTTCCCCCACGCTTGGTACAACCTCCAATGGCAGTTTCTCAATTTGATAACGGTCCAGGTCGTCCATCATGGGACTTGGCTCAACCATTAAAAGGAAGCAATGGCGCGCCCTTCAGAATCCAGAACAGGACTCTCAAGATTACCATCACATGTTGTTAACTGATATCTTCGGTTGACATCCGTCTTTGGTCTTTGAGCTCGGACCCGCAACCGCCCACTTTGTCCGCTTCTGCCCCTCATCAACCATTCAGCAAACATCTGGGGATCAAGAAGTGCTGATAAGCTATCTAAGCTATCTCTGGATCCACGAGCTATCAATTACACATCTTGGGTTACTAACCCAAAAAAATAACTCTAGCCACAACCGACAACGGCTTCGTCTGACTGCCAATCGATTTCAGTGCTCAGAGAAGAGTCAATAAGAGTCTATAACTCCCCATTGACCACGTTAGAACGGCCAAACCTTGACTTACAACAAAGAACATCCTCGCTTACCTTTGTTCGATACTCGAACTTTAAAGCACTCTGTCTCGAAGACGATCGACAGTAAGATACCTGATTAGCTTCGGCTGTCAATGATCGACACCCCGGACAACCTTTAAGTCAAAACCGCTCCAACGTTGGCCTGTTTCGAATTTCTTCACACAACTCCAATTCACCACATCAACCAACAATGGATGAAGACCAAGGACCACAGTCTATTGCGCCTGAGCACGCGCCATCCAAGACAATTGCTCAACGTTGCAATGGCCTCGTCAAAGCCTTCACAACCAAGCATGGTCTAATTGGCGATTATGACTATGGCTTCCTCTTCCGGCCGAACCTGCCTTTCATGAAGAAAAGTGTCAACCCAAGTCCTTTCTTTGGACTCAATGATAAAATGCCAGTTCTTCTGGGTTTACTACTGGGTTTTCAACATGCATTGGCGATGTTAGCAGGAGTCATTACACCACCCATAATTATCAGTGGCAGCGCCAATCTATTGCCCGAGCAACAACAATATCTTGTCTCGACTGCCCTCATTGTCTCGGGCATCTTCTCTGCTGTGCAGATCACCCGGTTTAGACTGTTTGGTACACAGTAAGTAACAGCACAGACGAACATACTGTATACCAGGACTGACTTATCTTGCAGATACTACCTCGGCACTGGAGTGTTATCTGTCGTGGGCGTCTCTTTCAGCGTTATTCCCGTCGCCCAAGGCAGTCTTTCCCAGATGTACGCCAATGGCTTCTGTCCTTCTGATTCTGACGGAAACCCTTTGCCTTGCCCCGAGGGATATGGTGCCATCCTTGGTACCTCGGCCGTGTGCGCTCTTGTCAATATTCTCGTTTCTTTCATCCCCGCCAAGTTCCTGCTGCGAGTACTACCGCCCATCGTTACAGGCCCTACAGTCATGCTCATCGGTATCAAACTCATCAAGTCAGGTTTCTCTAACTGGATGGGCGGTAGCGGAGGTTGTATGACAGCTACCGATGGATTGTTTGCGCTGTGCCCTAACATCAACGCACCCCATCCTCTGCCTTGGGGATCTGCTGAATTCCTGGGCTTGGGATTTTCTGTCTTTGTCGCCATCATTCTTTGCGAACGATTTGGTTCGCCTATCATGAAATCCACTTCGGTCGTTATTGGATTACTAGTAGGCTGCATCATTGCCGCTGCTTGTGGCTACTTTGACCGATCTGGTATCGACTCAGCTCCTGTTGCCTCGTTCGCATGGGTTCACACTTTCCCACTTTCAGTTTATGGACCACTCGTCCTTCCTCTCATTGCTGTGTACCTTGTCTGCGCTACTGAAGCCATCGGCGATGTCACGGCTACATGCGATGTTTCGAAGCTTGAAGTCACTGGAAAGACATATGAATCTCGTATCCAGGGCGGTATCCTAGCCGATGGTCTTGCAGGATGTATCGGCGCCTTGATGACCATGACCCCTATGTCCGTCTTCGCTCAGAACAACGGTGTCATTGTTCTCACCCGCTGTGCTAATCGCAAAGCTGGTCTCGCTTGCGCCATGTTTCTGATCATTATGGGCATTTTTGCAAAGTTCGCTGCGGCTCTCATCGCCATCCCTTCAGCCGTCCTTGGTGGCATGACTACCTTCCTCTTCAGTGCTGTGGCTGTCTCTGGTATGTCAATTATTGTTCGCGGTGTACCATTCACTCGGCGCAACCGTTTCATCCTTACTGCCGGCTTCGCCCTGGGATATGGTGCGACACTTCTTCCTACTTACTTTGACAACGTCTTTACCTACGAGGGCGACAACCGTTCCCTCCAGGGTTTCTTGGATGCCATCGTCCTTATCATGGAGACTGGTTTTGCGATTGCCGCTATCGTCTGCGTGGTACTGAACCTCACCCTGCCCGAAGAGTTGGGAGACGAAATCGATGCCGCTCGATCAACAACCAACATTACGATGCACGAGGAGGCAGAGCAGAACAAGGCCATTGAGGGTTCAAGTCGAGATCATAGTTTTGATCCCAAAAAGGAGGGTTGATGATGTGGATGTCATGTATATACGCTCAGTATACGACCATGAGCGCGAATCTTGTTTTTATGTAAGAGATCTTGAAAAGATACGAATATTGTAGGATCTAGGTGTTATGATTGGCTCAAACAAATACTATCTAAGACGCTCAGACGTTTCAATTCCTCAAGAACTTCACTCCTAGTAACAGTATAACTCCTTAACTCGATTTAAACCAGTGACCAAGATATCGCCCGATCCAACACTCCGAACATAACGCCTATCGTTATCAAATCATCATAATATACTACCGCACCCTCGTGCCCTACAACAAAAAGATTGCTCGCAGAACTAGAATTAATTCGTCACCCCATATACAACATGGGATCTGCCTTCATATCGTTGCCTGTGGAAGTTGTTCATCTGCTTCCTGTAGCTCTCTTGTACCTCGCCCCATAGACCGCGATGCCCATCTTGAATGCATTTGCGTAAGTCACCTTCCTTCTTGATCTTGCAATGGCATACATTAGGCGTGCCGCAGAAGTAGGCTCTTGCTTGAGGATTGGGAAACTTGATGCTCAGTCTCTTGAGGTTTGACCAGGTGACGTTGTCGCTTGTCGAGGCTGGGTTGTTGATTGCCAAGCGGGCCAGATTCCAGTCCATGTCACCACCCGAGGCAGACTGTTCATACCGTCGGGCTGCAATGGTTGTGCGTCCTTTATTCTTTTCAACGGCAGCAATCTCGCAAGACGCACCATCCCTTCCCGATTTGCGGCAATCACAACGTTCAGGGTTCATATTTGTTTCGTCGTCGATCTGAATCGATACGAATGAGAACTTGTCACCTTGAAGACTTTGAGTGAAAAGAACAAGCATCGGCTTGACTGGACGCTTGTGGAGAAGACCAGTGGAGTTTGTTCCCGTTGAGATACTCACACTCCGGACGTCGCTATTTGAGGAATTACTGGTGCTCGACATGCCGCTTGAGATGCTGAACGAGCGTCCGTTCTTGGTTGTAGCCGTGCTGTTAGACCGAACGGCAAAAGTAGACCCTGATTGAGAGGGCGATGGAGGCTGCCCGACAGGCTTCCGTGGGGGCGATTCTCGCGGCGGCCCTTGTGTTGGGAAGAAGTTCCGTCTCTCCAAAGGCGAAGGACCCATGGGCTCAGGAGAGCTACTGGTTGGCCAAGGGTCATAGGAATCAGAACCCACAGGTTTCCGTTGCGGAATAGTCGCAAGACTTGGTTGACGCTGAGAAGGGCTGGCATTTTTCCCATTGAAAGTAGGCATAAAGTTCCCACTCTCCCTAGGGGACGGAATCGGCATGCCACCCGAAGCGACCGTAGATATAGAGTTCTGCCGACTGGTCGCTGAACCTCCAACTGTATTGGCGGCAGCATCGCTGTTCGTGACGAGTGAGCCTGCGATTTGCTTAGGGATCCAGAGTTGAAGCGAAGCGTTCTCCATAATGTTGTTGACCCCGTCGAGGACAAAGATGACTTGGCAATCGTATTGCGTATACGAATCCCACGGTTTGAAACCAGTCATTGCTTGCTGGAATTTGAGTATATCGCCTCCATTGAGAAAGTCCAGCCGTGCTATCCGCTCATTCTCTCGCAAAAGTATTTCTTGTGTCATATGAGTGCCCAAGGGTAAGGCATACTGGGGGTTAAACATCATGGACCTAACATCGAGGTCGATAGTTTCGGCTTTTCAAGTTAGTACTTTTCAATCATTAGTAATGTAGAGTTCACTAACATTTTTGTCTTGGTTTACCTGTCGACACTTGTTCTAAGCCTGATAGAATGATTCTGAATCGTCGCCCATCTGCATCCAATCTGCGAAGAAGCTTCACTTTCTTCTCAACACCTGGGTTATGGCTCCGCAATGAACTGGAGCCTATTAGCGGGTAGAAATGGGGGACGACACAGACTACTTACACCTCGAGAAGCTCATCCATCATTTCGTCTTTAGTCACCACGTCGATCAGAGGGGCAGGTTCCTTCTCAGGCCAGATAGCAAACATGTCTCGCTTAAGCCTTGAAGTTACAATTCTGGGTGTAACAAGCTCTGGACCAAAACGGGCACATTGGGAAGAAAGATCCTATTAAAGTTAGTACGGAGAGTTTGTTGAGGCTAAGATCTTACATCTTCGAGTTGTCGTGTGTATGAGGGCCAGTGTGAGGTCTCCTTGTTTGCTGCATTCAAGGCTGGAGACGCTTGAATTCGTTTCAAGATCCATACGCATTTTAGTAAGTTGAGATACTGATCAACATCAGGGACTCGATCCTCGACCAGCATTCCCGACTGAAAATTGATTGTGCTCTTGTGGAAGTTGAGTATAAACGCATCTGACAGTTCGCTCAGTTCGAAATCGTCCTCAACGCGGTATTCTGGATGGCCAGTAAGTGCCGCAAAGCGAAACTGGTCATCCAGTTCAAGAGGAACCTCCAACAGCACAACACTTCGCTGAACCCGTTGATCAAGCGCCTCGTCAAGGTCGGGGATTAGAACTCCCATCAATCGGCGAATATCATGGTGAACGTCGGTGATGCGCTCCGCGAGGTCCTGATGCATGAGTTCAATATCTTGTCGTACGCGAAGAAGAAGGTCACTATCCTGGTCAGTCTGCTGAAGCGTCTAAGAGTATTCATACTTACACCTCCAGTGGTTTCAAGACGTGAAGGATCTTGGAATTATGTAGCATAATCCGTTGACGCAGTTGATCCGCCACAGGTTGGACAAGAACATTCCACTCTATGTTGCGTAGAGGGTTACCTCCCTTTCGGTACCGTTCGTTGGACTCGAGTAGATGTCGACATTCCCGTAGTGTCATCTCATAGTCTCCAACAATTTCGACAAGTGAAGTCCGATCCCATCGTAGCCTGGCTGGTACACCTGGTCTCCGCTGGCTTTGAAGGGAATCATCTGCCCAGGTGATTACTCTGCTTAGAATATCGAGGTTCTCGGCAAGGCCCCGAATATCTCTTCCAAACTCTGTATATTGTCTTGCTGTGAGGTAGTCAGATGCATGAGCTGCATATGAGGATTACGCGGAGCGGAATGACAAGTGAACGAAGGAAGAACATGTCTAAGTCGTGTGTTTTGAAGATCATCGCTCGATCACATAGGGAAAGCCTTGCGAGGCATAGTATGTGCATAGAAAACTAAGAATATGGATTTTGCACTTACTTGCATTATGATCTTCCTTCCAACCAAAACGGTAAATATCCCAGGCTAGGCGCCCAAGGTTGATGATGTCTCCGACCTGTAGAGGGCCTGCCATCGGATGCTGCTTCAGTTGTTCACATATAAAAGCTTTGAATAATACAAATCTACAATAGGAAGCTCAAGACGACCACTTAGTAAATTATCGCTCTCAATAGGACCAGTAGTTTGCAGAAGAGGTGAGGGGCAGCAACACCATAAAGAGCTTCTTGACGGGGTTGTTCCTTGAAATGTGAGCGGCGGAATGGTAACACAGAACCTGAACTGGCTCAGTTTGATTGGTATGGATGACACCCACCAACTCGCCCCAAAGATACAAAATGCAAGGGCTGGATGAGTCGTCGCAGAGCAAGATAAGAGATGGGTGTCCAAGTCCTGCATCCGTAGGACACGTACAGTTCCGGCGTGGCTGGCAGCAGTAACTTGAAGTGAGAACTTTCGTTCTGTAACAAGGTAGAGGAGTCCTTCTAGGCAGCTATGGGCATGGCAAACTGACAGGGACTCGTGGCTGATTCGCATCAAATAGCGTCCGTTACCCAAGCGGGTGACCGACGCGAACATCCATCCGTTGCGGCGGGGTAGGGCTGAGGATAAAGACTCCTGCATAGTTCTCATCAATAAGCACTTCATGGAGTTCTCCCAGCTTTAGCGATTAAAAGAATTGGTTTCAGTCTCTTTTACATGGTACCCATGTTGAACCGAGACCATACTCTGGTATTGTATAGATATCCATGGTCGTATCGAGTCCATCGCATCCAGTCTCGGTCATGTTTTCCCAAAAGTGATGTTGGCTACTGGTGGTTCTTTCAGCTCGTCTTGGCATTTCTGTATGTATCATTAGCCATGTTTGAGAGCACTGGGGCTATGCAATGCAAGGGTGATGGATTGGGTGCTGGAATTAAAGTATCATCAAGACGCTAGAAGCGCAACGGCTAGCGTCACGGCTTGGTAGGAACGCATGGGTAAGGCGCTCTAGCAGATAACGAGGCTGCTGGGTATCAAGAATGAGGGGAAAATCTGCCTAGGATGGCAGGGGAGTTGAAATGGTCACACGACGGTGACGAGGCTTAAAATACATCTTCTGCTTGGTCGGTCAATCGATCTGGACTGAAGGCTGAACGCCCGGCTCTGGTGTGATCGCCAACACCTTGCATGAGGGTTATCGAGAGCGTTCCTTAATAATGCTCATAGTCCCAGCCGGCCATGGGTGGTATCCCAGTTCGGATCGTGCTGTTTGCCTTTGTGCGAATCAATTAGGAGGCCTCGTCGACTTGACTCAATGTCGGGTCCGGTTTAGGACTCTCTTATCATTCAAGCTATCTCCAAACCAACCAAGTCCAGTGTTGTGAGTCCGTCTTCAAGAGGTGCTATCTCTTGTAAGCACAATCATCATGGACGACTTTGCGACATACCACAGCAAAAACAATCATGTCGTAACGCCCCGGCACGACGACCGACCAGAGAATAGTGACAGAGAATCTCTTTTTGGCGACAATGAAGGAGAGATCTACACGTCCGCGCCCAAAGAGGCGTTCAAACTTGGGTACTTCGATGTCATGTGTTTGGTGCTCAACCGAATGATTGGTGAGTGTTGAAGCTTTCGCACATTAATTTCATGTATTTTGTGAGGAGTCAATCGACAGCGACTATGTTCAATACCGCGGTGAGATGATGGTGAAGTTGAAGTTGAATTTAAGTTGAGCTCCGTGTAAGAGATCAGATGCACCAAGTGGGGTTGGTTGGGGACGAGGACATCTCCCTGTCCAGATCAGATCGATGGATCGCTCCTTCCTTGATCCAAGCTTGGATTTTTATGTGTCAGAAGAACTCCAGTATTCCATCTTGGAAGGTGCATCCTGACTTGATACATCGAATTATGAAGGCTCACATTATGGATCGATTGCTAATGGCTTCTTACAGGAACGGGCATCTTTAACTCGCCCCAACGAGTAATGCAAGGAACAAACTCGACCGGTGCATCACTTCTCCTTTGGCTCGCTGGAGTCATCTACTGTCTCTCAGGCGTTCACGTATACATCGAGTATGGCCTCAATGTCCCTCGCTATACTATCAACGGCATCGAGCAAAGTGTTCCGCGCAGTGGCGGGGATCTCAACTACCTCCAATATGTCTATCGAAAGCCTGCATACAGAAGTGGTACCATCCTTCTGAGCACATGCATGTTTGGCTTCTGCTTTATAGCTCTTGGCAATATGGCAGGCAACTGTATCAGCTTTGCTACCAGAGTGCTTGCCGCATCGGGAGAAGAGGATCCGACTCCTGGTGCTGTTAGAGGCATCGCCATTGGCATTGCAATCCTCACTTGCTTTATCCATACGTTCTCTCGAAGAGGTGGCATTCTACTCAACAACATGTTGGCCATGATCAAGGTCATGATCCTCCTTCTTATCATTGTGACAGCTATTGTTGTTGGAGCTGGAGGTCTGAGGGGTTCTGATGGCAAACCAGTGGAAAAGCATATCGGGGCAAATACCCAACCTTCTACCGCCTTTGCCGACTCTGGTGATGCGAATGGGTATGCCCATGCCTTTCTTGCCATTATCTTCAGTTTCTCGGGTTTTGAGCAGCCGAATTATGTCATGGGCGAGATTAGTCGACCAAGACGCAAGCATCCAGTCGCTATGCTTTCCGGTGTCAGCATCGCCATCTTGCTTTATATGGCAGTGAATATCTCATATGTAAGTCACCAGCCTCGGTGCTATTAAAAAAGAAATGTTTGCTGACTCTCTTTCAGATGGTTGTGGTGGACAAAGATTCCCAAGTAAAGAGCAACGTAGCGGAGCAGTTCTTTGTGCTTACGCTCGGGTCTTTGAGCAACGGCGGAACCGGAAAGCGGATTTTCAACGCCTTCCTAGCCGTGTCAAGTATGGGAAACATTATCGTCATGACTTACACCGCTGCCCGTGTCAAGCAAGAAATTGCAAAAGAGGGCATCATCCCTTATGCCAAGTTCTTCGCTCAAGACGGCGACATCTCCCTGGGCCGCCTTCTCAACTGGTTCAAGAAGAGAGGAATGTTCAGTTCACTTCTGAACACACGGTGGCTCTCGCCGGAGGACCACAAGGAGAGAACTCCCGTAGGCGCCTTTGTATTGCATCTTGGTTCATGCTTTATCCTGATATTCGCCACCTGGCGTGCAGGTTCTGGCAATTCCTATGTGTTGCTCACGAGCTTGAGTGCATATGTCATCAATGCCTTTTTTGGCATATTCCTTGGGCTTGGTATCCTGATATTGCGCTTCAAAGGACCTCCCAAAACCGACAAAGACGAGATACAAAGCCCAGCGGCGCCTCCCCAGACGTGGCGCCAGATGACAGGGAAGCACATCAATCCCACACTAAGCGTTATATGTGCTGTTGTTTATATCATTGGTGGTCTGTGGCCCATTGTCACCATTTGGATCAAGCCAAAGAATGTTGAAAGAAACCCAGATGATAATGAACCAGAGCTTCCGTGGTGGCTTGTGCCCACTATTACATGGTCCATTATCGTCGGGAGTGTATTTTGGTTCCTTGGCTTTGTTTCCTTTGCAATGCGTAGAAAGCACAAAAGAAACGAGATCTTTGTGGTCGAGAAGAAGCCCGAGTTTGAGAGTGCCGATGGACCTGATAGCTCGGATGAGAAGCCAGGTGGTTATGTGCTCGTGCATGAGACTGTCTATCTGAGTTGGACTGCGGCGGAGATACATGAAACGAAAGGATCTGGCACAACTGGGTTCCAGGAGCGACCTGGTGCATTGTCTGCGACTCCAGTGAATCGATATGCTGGGACTGACTTTGAAGCGTTCTACCCGGAGGAACGTACTGCTGTACCAACAAGGGCGTATAATCCAGGATATAGACCATAGTTGTCTTTGTAGCTAGAGTTATGTACATGTAATCAAAGAGGTCGTTAATTATGAGTTCATTTTACGTCACCATGTCAATGTGTGCAAAGATTGTGATTCACAAGTGATGCAACACAACGAGATTACAGAATCGAGGAGCAGGGCAAGAATGCATTCACAGTAGAGCGAGTTTTGATGGGAGTATTTCGAGTTTCATTTCGACTCAAGAAAGATTTGTCTGATACATGACATAAAGAAGAATTGTCTACTGTGCGCGGCTCCGATCACCCTATGCCAAGGGTATCACACTACACAACTCGATAAACCAATGGTATTCATAAATCCTTTTCATGACGCCAACCCAAAAACCATCTCTTATTATTGCTGTTCGAAATCCCGCGCTTTACGAGCAAGCACTCGTATATTATCGACGAAACCTTCAACCAGCTCTGGATAACGATGTGCCGCACCACCGGCAGCTTTCCGGCCTTGGTCGATGAGTAATTTTGGATCTAGTTCGATCTCAAGTTCGTGGTTCTTCTCCGCTCGACCCTGAATCACAATTAGTAAGACTTCTTTAATAGTAATGGTAATGATGCAAACATACCCCTTGCCCAGCATGTGTGACCTGCGTGAGGTCGATCTGGTAAGGGCCTTGCGTATAGCTCAGCCTGTCCTTGTTTCGATCAGGGTTATCCCCGGGATTTTGAATATGTTCGAGCTCCTCCAATGGGCCATCCCAGTCCATTTCGAGGTTAATGCTGATCCGGCAATCCATAGGCATGAGCGGGAAATGAATATCGAGATCAGCAATTCGAGCCTTAATGATTTTGCCGAGAACCTCATTCGTTTTCTGGTCGTATGTGACGCGGCATTTAACCCATTTGCCCAACCGACTACGCACACAGCCTGGGATTCTAGCCTGCAGATCTGGTGGGAGGTCGAAGAAACGGTCTCTTTCTCTTCGGTGTTTGTAAACAACAGGGACACGATGGTTTGCGCCTCCTGGACCACGAGGGTGCGTTGACTTGACTATCTCGTTCAGGAAATCGTTGTTCTTCTTATGGGCAGCCTGAACTCATTAGTAATTATTCACGGAGGCAGAAACGATGGGAAAGGCTTACCTCTGTCATACTGCTCTCAAACTTGATGCGACTGCTATCTAGCAAAACGCACTCAGAGGCAATACCACGCTCGACTCGGTGACGAGTGTCTTTGTCGATCAATGTGCCCAGTTTTGCTTCTACTTCAAACTGGATACCTCGACTTGAAATCTCGCCCATATCAGGAGCATTGAGCACATTTAAAAACAAGAAATCGGCCACCTTTCTACTAATATCCTCAAAAGGCTTTACACCAGTGATACTAGGTTCCCAAGGGCCAAGAATCTCATTCGGTGATGGCTCAGCGGGTGGTGCTGGGTGAGCAGCAGGTACTGCTCTGTTAGTCTCAGGCGAGGCATGACGACTTGGTCGAGTATTTTGTTCTTGCTTTCCGCCGTTGATGTGGGAATGAAGTCGCTTTTGGAGGACGAAATTGGCGTTCGATGGCATGGCGTTCATTCGACGAGAATCCTGTGCCCATATAGGTGGCTGCGAATAGCGTCTTCGCTTCTTCGTTGAAGTTGCAGAAGCCACATCTGACTCTGAGTCGCGCTTAACGGGAGTTGGGTTGCCATTGACCTCGCTCGGCTTCATTCGTTTCTCGTCGGGTTCTTGCTTAGGACTACTGTCAATGCGGTCCTCAAGCTTGCGCTTGGCAGGAGTTGCCGCGCGCTCGGTGTCTATCGCCATCGGTTGTGGAATGGAAACTGTGTGCGACTGTTTGTTTTTGGCGTCTGCTGCCGCCAGTGCAGCAAGTGGATCGGGATTGCTGTGCAGTGAATGCACTCGGGACTTGGGGCTAACGGAGGCACTTGGAGCGCGTTCGCTACGTGATTGAGATCGTCGATGTGCGTCTGGAGCCGGGGAGCCGTAGCTGCTAGATATACGTTTGGTGGGAGGCGGAGGTGGAGGTGGTGAGCTTTTTACTTGTGCTTGTACCTGTGTCTGTGCTTGCGCTACTGGGGCTGCTGTTGTGTATGAAAGTCTTTGTTGGTATGGACTTGAAGGCTGTGCGAACACTCCAGGAATAGAAGTTTGTCGAGACCCAGATGAAAGAGGTCCGCCAGGCGTAGCTGGCTGAGATGGTTGGCGGCTATGACCGTATTCTCCAGGAGGTGGGCGCGAAGCGACGACGGGACTACTGCCTTGAACAAAAGAAGGCCCGTAAGGGTGTTGAGGATGAGCCGATGTTGGAGTGGGAGTAGAGTGTGTAGAGTGTGCAGAGTGTGGAGCTGAGGGAGGACGTTGATTTAGGTATTGCTGGTTACCTGGAGCGCCGACAGGGGGAGTTTGAGGAACAGAACTTTGATGATGTTGCTGTTGCTGAGTTGGAGGATAGTGACCGTGGACCTGACCCGGGGGTACGGCTTGTGGGCCCTGAGAGAAGCTTTCGCGAGGAGCGTATTGAGCAGGTGAGTGTTGATGTCTTTGGACTGGACTCGCTACATCGGCAGGGGATTGGGTATGAGGAAAGGGATATCCGGCAGCAGCCGATGCAGCAGAAGGGGTTGTTGATGCTCGATAGGGGGATTGACCTGGAGTTGGGCCGCTGGGGGACCGCGCATCGTGGAAAGAGCCTGCTGGTTGTAGCGGAGGCGGCACAGGACGTCCTGGATATGGCCCGGGTGTCTGGTACGGAGATTGAGGTGGGTACGCTCCAGGCGGCGGTTGATGGGGAGATGGCTGATGATGCGACGGTGGCCGCGACTGAGGGTGATGAGGATGGCCAGCGTGCTGAAGATATTCCTGTGGCATAGGTTTTCCCGGCGAGGGATGAGGAGGTGGTTGTTGACGGTTGTACTCGCGATAATAGGGAGGTGGAGCGGGTGCCTGGGCTGGACTCTGTGATGGTCGATGCATCTGGTGCTGCTGTGGGTGAGGCTGTTGGATATGCTGCGGCGGCGGTTGCGGCTTCGGCGCGGGTTTGGCAGGAGCGCGGTCGCCGCCATCAGACGTGTTCAAAACGGATCGAAGGTCCATGGCGATGGTGTTGATCTAATTAAGGATGAAGATTCTGCGACAACACGACGCCGCAAGCTTCCGGCGCGAGGGAAGACCACGAATCAATTTGGACGTCAATCACTCGTCTAAAAGCAGATTGAAGACGCGATTAAAGCGCGGCCAGATGCCGGCGAATGTCGTCCTCAGTGATACACAATATAAAATGTCGATGAAGCGATGGAGGACGGTCGGCGTCGCGCGAGGGGAAAGGCGCAAGTGGACATGGATGACTGGGTTGGTTGTTTCTACGCCGCCATGGCGAGGCTGCCACGCTGTCGAATTCACGATTATCGATTGGCGAATTCAGTTCGCGTCAAATTTTGAATGGACACAACTAAAAGGTTCTCGAGCAAATGGGGTAGTCGATGGATCGTGTGCGCTGAAGGTTATTCGCAATTTCAAAAGGTCATAGTCGATTTGGGCATTTGGTGTTGGTGTCCTGTCGTCGTTTTCTGGCGACAAACAAAGATGTATAGGCGACAGCCTGACGCTAGAGCTCTCTCACTCTTCAGGGATGTGGGAGTACAGTACAGTACATGTACATGTACCAATGTACATGACGCGGGACAAATTTTGTTTGCAAATCCTTCCCTGTCTTTTAGCTTTTGGCAGCCAAGGCCTGTTGCCAGCCGGTACATTCAATACCCCCTACAGGAAGAGGACACGCAAGTACCGGTCCATGGATCCCAGTGAGGCTTAGCAATACCTAATCTCAAATTAGGCAAGCGGTTTCAGATGAGACACGCTACTTGTCACCTTCATATGACTTGAAATAGCAAAGACCAGGGATAATAAATCACGTCTTTCAGAGCCAGGGCAGCAATTTTATCTGTACTTCAGCCTTATGACGGGAATCTGTGATTACAGACTGGTATCCATCTTTACCAATGTTCTTAATAGCGAGAAGGACTGTCTCCATGTCGAGCATCTCATTTCTTCCATCCTCGACGTCATAGTTGAAGAACCAATTAGAGCCAAGACGTCTCGTGCCTCTGTAGCTATGAATTGAGTTGACTGATGGCTCATGTAAATCATTGAGCCACCATTGAGCAGGTATGCTAACAAAACTATGAGGGGCATAGTACTGTTGCTTGACTACCCAAATAAGCGACAAGTTACCGTGTCACTTACAGCGGATTGCTTCCCCAAGAATTGTACCAGGCAAGCTTAGGATACAGCTGCAACGGTTTGGCTACAGCAACAGAACCGTTGTTGTCTCTGTGTGTTTTCATTCTATAGCATTTCTTGACACAAGCCAGGACAGACATATATCAATGTAAATTGTTGCTTCTTGATCAGGATGGATCTAGATATCGACACTGATGCAAACAGATATAGACAGTCACGTGCTACAGCTTGAGCTTCATCGAGGCTTATGTAATTGCACCCTGCCTGGAGCTCTGAATGGTCCGTGCACCCACTGCAAGGCAGAGCTGTGCCTGACGTGGACCATCCTCGAGTTACCTTCTGGCGTAAAACACCAACCAATCCATCTCTTCCATCTCCCGTAATTATCTTGTTATCTCGTTTGTCTCTGTACGCCCACAACTCACTCCGTCTCAGGGCTCTGCGTATGCCCTTGGACTTGCACACCGGCAGTACTTACCATTCAATTCGACTATTACTACCCCGGTATACTCTTGCACCGCTGTAAACGATCTTCGCCGCCCCCCGATTCATCAGTCCTTCAAGATGCCTGGTATCGTCTCGGCGACCGGCGTTCTCGCCTTTCTCACAGATGAGGAGCCTGAGCTCAAGGTCTTTGCTCTGCAGACCCTCAACGACGACATAGATACTGTCTGGACCGAGGTTGCTGCCGTGCTAACCCAGATGTACGTCATGCTCGCGTTCCTATTCTGAAGTGCCGAGTTGTGTTTGCTAACAGTGTGTTCAAGCGAAGCACTTTACGAAGACGAGTCCTTCCCTCAACGCCAGCTCGCTGCGCTAGTTCTTGCCAAGGTCTACTACCACCTCCAGGCCTACAATGACAGCATGGTGTTTGCCCTCGCCGCAGGTGATCTCTTCAAGCTCGATTCTCCAGGCGAGTTCGAAGAGACCATCATCTCCAAATGCGTCGACCAGTATATCGCCGTCACTGCTGCCAAGAAGTCGACTTCACAAGCTTCCAAGGATAGCGATGAACTAGCTACCACCTTCTCAAGTGGTGTCGAGGGCGCCGTTATGTCACCTACTACTCCCTTCTCGCGAACAACCCTGCCGCCCAAGTCACTGCTCTCTCGCGATTCGATCGATAACACTTTGCTCGAGGCAACCTTTCAGCCCAAGCAGTTCCGCTCTGGCTCCATTGCTGAGCTCCCGGAACAGGCTACTGATTCTCTTCAAAGAGTTATTGATAGACTTTTTGAGAGCTGTTTGCAGCAGGGACGATACCGACAGGTAGTTGGTATTGCCGTTGAGGCCAAGAACTTGGACGTTCTTCGAAGTGTCATCAAGCGCGCGAGTGACGACGAGAAGAAGGCGAAATCAAACCCCCTCGAAAACTCGCCTGGCCCTGCGGAAGATCTTATCGAATATACACTGGGTATTTGCATGGACATTGTTCAAGAGAGGGGTTTCCGAACCGAAATCTTGAGGCTCATTCTTGACCTCTTAAACGAGATCCCTAACCCTGATTACTTTGCCATTGCCAAGTGTGTTGTTTATCTCAACTCTGATGAGGAGGCCTCTCGCATGCTTCGCAACCTTATTAAGAGAGGTGATCGAGCTTCCATCGCCAGCGCGTATCAAATCGCTTTCGATCTTTACGACAATGGTACACAAGGATTTTTGGGCAATGTTCTAGAGTCGCTCCCCAAATTCTCTTCGGCTGAGGATAACGCGAACGAGAATGGCGAAGAGGCCAACGAGAGGGAATCCCTTCTGAAGAACCAGGAAGACTCACCTGAAAATGATTTACCCGAGCCTACACGCAAGGCCTACACCAACGTCCGGGCTATCCTTGACGGAAGTAAGACTATTCGTCTCAACCTCGAGTTCCTCTATCGCAACAACCGCACCGATTTGAGTATCCTCAACAAGGTCCGCGACAGCCTCGAAGGCCGCAATTCAATCTTCCACACAGCTGTCACATTCTGCAACGCTTTCATGAACCAAGGAACCACGAATGACAAGTTCTTCCGTGATAACCTAGAATGGCTTGGCAAGGCAGTGAACTGGTCCAAGTTTACCGCTACTGCCGCACTTGGTGTCATTCACCGCGGAAACCTCTCACAATCTAGGAAACTGCTTGAGCCATACCTCCCCAGACAGGGAGGCCTCAGCAGCGGCTCTATCTTCAGCCAAGGTGGTGCGCTCTATGCATATGGACTTATCCACGCCAATCACGGAGCAGAGGCGCTAGATTATCTCAAGGAGCAATTCGTTCAAGCTGAGGAAGAGGTTGTTCAGCATGGTGGTGCTCTTGGTCTCGGTATCGCAGGCATGGCCACTGGCGATACAGAGGTTTATGACAAGCTCCGAGAGGTTCTGTTCCAGGATTCTGCTCTCAACGGTGAGGCTGTCGGTCTTGCCATGGGTCTGGTCATGCTTGGTACCGGTAACGCCAAGGCCTTGGAGGATATGCTCACGTATGCTCATGAAACTACGCACGAGAAGATTCTCCGTGGTCTTTCCATTGGTATGGCTCTTATCATGTTTGGCCGCCAAGAAGGTGCGGATGGTTTGATCGAGTGTCTTCTCAACGACCCCGATCCTACTCTTCGATACGGTGGTATCATGACTGTTGCCCTTGCCTACTGTGGTACAGGCAGCAACAAGGCTATCAGAAAGCTCCTCCACACTGCTGTCAGCGATGTGAACGATGATGTTCGTCGTATCGCTGTAATGAGTCTGGGTTTCATCCTTTTCCGCAAGCCTGGCAGCGTACCTCGAATGGTTGAGCTTCTGTCCGAGTCATACAACCCTCACGTTCGATATGGTTCCGCCATGGCTCTCGGTATCTCGTGCGCAGGCACTGGTCTAGATGAGGCCATTGATCTCCTCGAGCCTATGATGAAGGACCCTACAGACTTTGTGCGACAGGGCGCTCTGATCTCCCTTGCTATGATTCTCGTTCAGCAGAATGAGGTTATGAACCCCAAGGTCTCGTCCATTCGCAAGACCCTCAAGAAGGTCGTTGGTGACCGCCACGAGGATGCCATGACCAAGTTTGGTGCCGCCCTGGCACTTGGAATCATTGATGCCGGTGGTCGCAACTGCACCATTGGTCTTCAGACCCAAACCGGCAACCTCAACATGGCCGGTATCGTTGGTATGGCTGTCTTCACTCAATACTGGTACTGGTTCCCCTTCACCCACTTCCTATCCCTAAGCTTCTCTCCCACCTCGATCATCGGGTTGGACCACGACCTTGAGATCCCCAACTTCAAGTTCCACTGCGCCACTCGACCAAGCCTCTTCGATTATCCCCCCGAGCAAGAAGTTAAGACCGAGGAGGGACCCGCCCTGATCGCTACCGCTATCTTGTCAACTACTGCGCAGGCAAAGCGACGTGCTCAAAAGAAGGAGCGCGCTCAGCGACGAGAGAGCATGGATATCGACAGCATCCCCGCCAAAACCAGTGGCGACAAGATGGACGTCGATGAAGACAAGAAAGCCGATGAGGCCGGCGACAAGAAGGAGGAGCAAGAGAAGGAAACCGCTGTTTCTGCAGATACAAAGAAGAAGCCTGAGAAGGAGAAGGTTGGCTATGAGATTGAGAACATGACCCGAGTGCTTCCCGGCCAGCTCAAGTACATTAGCTTTTCCGCTGGCCGCTACAAGCCTGTGAAGAAGGTGAGCAAACTTTCCAGTGACACTAAAGCTTTTGCGATTACTAACTCTCTATAGCCCACTGGTGGTCCCTTGCTACTCATTGATAACGATCCTGAGGAGGAAAAGAGCTTGTTGGAGGAAAAGCTCAAGAAGGTCACCACTGAGCGAGCTCCTGTAGCAGGTCAGCAAAACGCCCGAGGTGGACGATCTGGCGGTGCTCAAGGAAGATCTCTTCTCGATGGCCTTGCCGAGGCTCAGCGAGGAGGAGCAGCACCCAACAGTGCTATTCTCGGACAGTTATTGCGCAACAACCAAGGCCGGGCGCCGTTCAATCTCCTCGATGATCCCCAAACTCCTGGGTTCAGGGCTGGTCAGGGTGCTGCAGCTGCTGCCGGCGTGTTGACTGCTGTCGATGAGGATTCTGATGACGAAGAGGCCAAGACACCGGGCGAGTTCGAATACTTCACCGATGCCGAGGATGATGAAGATGACGATGAATAGACTGAGCTTCAGCGGACGGCTATGAGTCTTTGCAGATACAGGACAGGACGACCGTGAAACTACGGACATCGCCTGGCTGGGCTGTATGTATACTTAGAGAGACCTTGACCAATCGAACAGAGTGGTGTTCAAGCGAAGCATGGGGTATCACAGGAAGATGTCCCTGTATACAACAATGTTGAATAGAATTTAATACTTGATCTTGACCATATGCAAAACCATCAACGTGCAAACCTAAGCTTGGAGACCTCAACAATTCGTTCAAGTTTATAGCTTAATAATTAACTATTCTATTACTGGCCTTGTTTAATACATGCCATTCATCGCTCGCTCAGTATTAACCAATGACGCTTTTCGCCGGACCGAAATCCAATACCCATGCGATCTATCTATTGCCGAGAACTGTCGCGCTCGGTGACTGCCTCAACAGGACTCTCGTCACAAACCTTGACTCGATGCCACGCAGTAGCAAGGTTTCCCCGAATATTCCATGTCGCCGCATAACTCTCTGGTTGCGTGTTGTACGCTTCATCCGTGGCTTTCACGACAAAGGTAGCGCAACGCTTTCCGGGCTCTGTTACCTCGAAAGCGTCCAGCGGCACTGGACCCTCAAACTTCCACCTTCGCCACGCCCACGCTGCGTGACCAAAACAGGGAGATTGCTCGCCTTCTTTAGTAGAGCAGTCGGGGATGATAGAAGCCTGGGACCAGGTCTTGCCATTGTCTGCAGAGACGTCAACGCGGACAATTTCGCGACCACCGCCCGAGTATGCGTAGCCTGTCAATGAAGCGGGCTTGGTATAAGTATTATTGTTCTTTGTCCAGTCGCCAAGTTTGCAGGTCGTTATTGCGCTCTGGACAGGCATTTCCTGGATCGCAGGTGCTTTATCCCAATCCACTTGTGTTTGGTTTGGTCCAAAGCACTTGTAATCACGTCGCTGCCATTGAGATGTGCTCTCTTCATCACTGAGGGTGACATGGTTCAGCCATTTTACGGATCGCGCAGCCACATGTCCTGGGACAATTGCGCGCAACGGAAATCCATGGTCACGCGGTAGCGCCTGGCCGTTCATCCCGTAAGCAAGTATCACGTCGCCTTGGGGGTCAATGGCCTTCTTGATTGGGATTGATGCGCCGTATGCTTCCAAGCCATTGAACTGGACATGTTTAGCTTCAGACTCACCCGTCAAGCCTGAGCGAACGTCGAAACCCGCATCCGCCAGTACGTCAGAAAGCAGGACGCCTTCCCAGCAAGCATTAGATATGGCTCCTGTTGTCCATGGGAGGCCGTTTGTCTTTCTTCCTGATCCTTCGTTCATGTGACGGCGGCGGTTTCCAGAGCATTGAAGGGCCGCAGTAACTTTGTGGGACTTGAAGCGTGACTTGAGGTCGCCAAGAGTGTATTCTTTTGTGGTGCCATCAGGAAGCTCTATCGTGAGATTGTGATTGTTGGCGTTCTCAGCGATTTTGGGCACCCACATGTGGTTGCGCACGTAGAACAGGTCGTTAGGAGTAAGGAATTCGTTGGTCATAGCATAGGCAGGAGTCTCTGCATTCCTAGGTTTTGCCGTCATGGTCACCAATGCCGGATGTCGTGCAGGATCATCAGCAAAAGGATCTTCGATCTCATCTTGTGACGGTTTGCCATCGACCAAATCTTCTGGGGCGACATAGCCGATTAGGTATTGATTCAAAATATCATAGACGTAGTCGTTCTTGTGGATGGAAAAGATGTCCCAGTATTTGTCGATAGAACCACCTGCAGCACGAAGGATAACATCGCCACCTGGATGCGCACCTATCCATTCGGTGATGTCGTATACTTTATCGCGGTGAATGACCCAAGGATGATCGGAGTGTGCATCGTGCTTGCGCACTTCATTGATGCGGTAGCAGGGCAGCGAGGATCCGTGTAGGTCGGAATCACTTTCAGCGTGGAAAGCATCGAGTCGTGTAGGAGATTGCTGCACCAAGCCATAGGCAATGCAGCAGGATGCTGCTCCGGCGAGCAGAGCTGTGAAGTAGGCTCCAGGATGTCTTGGCGCAGCTTTTGCTTTATCGGAAGCGGAAGCAGGAGGCTTCGTAGCAGATGATAGTCTGAGTCGAGTCGTGGCGAAGCAACGAGATTGTGCTCTCACAGAAGCTTGTGATACAGGAGTAGGTAATGATCGTAGGGGCCGCAGCTGGCTGGCCAGACGTTGAGTCGATCGCGGTAACATGGCTGCAAGGTTTCTTAGGAAAGGAGATACTGCGACAACGATAAGCAACAAGGCATCGCCGACAAGCTGCCTCTCAGGGCAATATGAATATGCGAGTTGTCGCAATTGATCGTCTAGTATCAGTAAAACTGGAGTAGACAGACGCCACTGTGGATTATCGATACCCTTAGATGGATCCCGTCTTTAACAAAGATGACGTCGGGGAATATCTCGGAGACCCTTGAGATGGAGATGAAGAATCTCATCTTACTTTATATAAACCCATCATGGCTGAGCTGGACTGATAAGCCAGCGGTGAGCCTGGGGATGGACACGTGAATCGAATCGGAAGTCAGGAACGAGTCAGAGCGCAGAAATGTCGATGCCGAGACAAGTCAAGACGAGCATCGTGACCTTCGTAGTTGCACAGTACATGGTAAAGAATGATATTGGGGCTGTTTGGTGAGGATCGATCGGCGACTGATTAAGGAGCAGTCGCCGATTCATGCCGCTGTAGGCCATTGTTGTTATTAAAGTTACGTCACTTGACACATGACGAGGGGATCTCATTGGTTGACTCACCGAGATGGACCCCGAATTGGAGGTGTCACCCCCTGGAAGAGCCCTGTAGGAACGAGAAACCTAGCGAATGACCCCTGTGTACATCTGCGTCCTGCAGTCACTGTTTATCGATACGATATCAACTGCCGCCAAGTTGAGGTGGTCATTAAAATGTTAGTAACCATTCAAATGCCGATGACAGTTTTCATGATATCTTTCCCGCTTATGCATTTGACGGTGAGTACATCTAGGGACTTATCCCTGTTGCATTATCTATCTACTGTAGCAGGTCCACGAATTGATGTTTGCGTCAAACATGGATTGTGCAGGTGTCACGGTGCCTTGTATCACGAAACACACTGGACTGACAAACATCAACTAGATGGATAACGGACAACATTTATCAAAGACCAAATTCACTAAAAAAAGACAATTTCAAACTAAAAATGGGAGCTTGTCAATTAACAAAGAACCTATTGGTTATCGCAACACTGTTGGCACTTGGCTCATCGTATAGGTTAAGGTTAGCACGTTGGTAAGGATAATTGCACAGAAGTCACTGCCTCAATCTATTTATTGGAAGACCGTATCTCATGCTGTTGCTACGTATAATGCATGTCCATTTCTCTTTATTAGCACTGATTTGAACAAAAAAAGGTAAAAATAGCAAAAAGAGAAGATGCAAAAACATACAACAGCGG
>NW_022158029.1:0-13270 GCF_003316985.1 Fusarium coffeatum
TAATTAGTTAGTAACTAATTAGTTACTAGTCTAGTCTTAGTCCCTTATAATTAGTAACTAATAACTATTAGTTAGTAACTAGCTAGTTACTAGTTAGACTTTAGTTACTAATTTCTATTAACTAAGATTAGGTAGTTAAATTACTAGTCTAACTATAGTTTAACTAGTTAAAAGTAGGGAATTTAAAGAAAAACTACTATTTTTACTACTATATAAAGAAAAAGAAAAAAAGAAAGAAAAAAGAAATTAACTAGCTTATATAAGATAAGTATTTCTATTTATAGTAGGTTTTTTAGATTTCTTTTCCTATATAAATCTATTTAAACTACCCTTTATAATATCTTTCTTATAAAGAGCTTTAATTTGCGCTTTACTATAATAAAAATTAACTTTACCTTATATAGTAAGCTATATAGCTATAAAAAATATTAAAGAATTACTACTATATAGCCTTTTATAAATTTTATACTATATAGTCTTTTTAGATTTTTCCTAAAGAGGTAATTATCTTTCTTTAGCTTTTTAAGTATCTTTTTTATAAAGAGCTTTAATTTAAGCTTTACTATAATAATATTTTTTATATAGTAATAACTTTACTAATAATATAGCTATTTAGTCAGAAAAGAATATATAATATACTACTTCTTTTATATAATAATGATAAGGAACTTATTCTTTTTTTATTACTTATATAGTTTTTTTTTCTCTATTTTTAAGTATTATTTACTATTATATATACTATACCTTTTCTTTATATATTAGTAGTTATTAGGGTTTATAAGCACAGGGCAATTTCTATATAACTTCTATGTATATAATATCCCTTTTTTCCCTATATTTTTATTATATTATTACTAGGAAGAAATTAATTATTTTACTAATAACTACTGCTATTTAACCTGTTTTTTTTTTAACTTTTTTATAAGTAATAATAGCCTCTTTAAGCTTTTAAGGATCTAATTCTTAATTTTCTTAATCTAAGTTAGGATATAAGGTACCTTTTCCTAATAGTCTATAAAATTAACCTACTTTTTAACTTCCTAAAATAGAAGCTACTATTTTTTAAAAAGGGCTTTTTACTAGGGGACTACTTTCTATTAACCTTTTTAAAGAAAGGAAAATATAGGTTACCTGTACTATATTAGTAATTACTTTTTATTATTTTTTATTATTTTTTCTAAATAAAGATATACTTATTAGTAATATTTATATACCTATAGCTAGAGAATAACCCCTATTTTTAAGGAATTTAGACTTCTAATTATAATTAGTATATAAAATTATACTTAGATAAGCTAAAAGGAAAAGAAAAGGTATATTTTTTCTATTTAGTTATTTAATTTTTTTTAAATTAATACTAATAAATCTTTCACTAGTTAATACCTTTCTAGAGGGTTTTTTTACTAGAAGATCTAAGATTAACCCTTCTTTTACAAAAGAAGATGCTATTAAATAAATTCTTTGTTTTCTTATTAAAAATAACCTTCCTTCTTAGGTTATAGGTAGTAATTTATTTTAAAAGCTACTTAATTATTATAATCTGTAAGTTTTTTATTATGTTTTACTATTTTATTATTATTTCTAATAATTAAAAGCTAATCAAATAATTAGAGAAACCTTTATTATTAATAGGAATAATATTATTTCCTACTTAGGGTAGGAATATAGGTTTACCTTAGCTACTTTTAATAAGGAATTAGAAGGTTATATTAAGAGCTTTAGGACTTTTTCCCTTACCTTTGATATTTAGACTTTTATTTCTAATAAAGCTCATTTAGGGGTTATTATTTCCTATATTACGCCTGAATTTTAGCCTATTTATAGGCTAATTAGTAAGTATTTTCTCTTTATTTAAATTAAAAGCTAATTTAATTTATAAGCTTTAAAGAACTAAAAAAAGCTTATATAAAGGCTTATATTTATTATAAGCTTTTTAAATTCTTTAAATATTATCCTCTAGTTATTTTAAAGAATATCTTTTTATAAGTTTTTTTATATTTTTTACTTATTTATTTTACTAATTTATTTTCTATTTTAGTATTATGAGAGATAATACTGCTACTAATAATTAATTTTTAAAGTCTTTTAAAGTTAATTATAAAGATTAGTTTAAAAGTAGCTTTAATAATAATATAAGATATATTAGTTATATTTTAAACCTTGTTATTTAAGATATCCTTAAGGATTATTTAGCTTTCAAAAAATCTAATTTTTTCCTATCTAATTATATAAATAGTCTAAAAGAAGAATTAGAATTAGAAGAAGTAAATATAAAGGAATCTACTAATAAGTTATTTTTTCATTACTTATATATATTCTTTTACTTCTTATATATTTTTTAAGGGGTTTTTCTTAACTAATTAAATTTTTATAGGTCTTATTTCCTAGCTACAATAAATTTTAGCCCTTATTAAATATACCTATAAGATTAATTCCCTTTTAAAAGAAGATATCTTAAGAAGTGAGACTACAGGGTCCCTTTATAAGGATTTAAAAAAAACCCTTATTCCTTTAGGTAATATTTTTTATTAACTATTTATTTCTTTCCCTTATATAATATCTATATATAAGTAACTAACTTTTGATTTTTTTTTTAAATAATACAACTAAGTAGAATTTAACTTTTAAATTAATTAATATAGCTCTTTTACTAAGAGGGCCTATTAATTATATTTCAAGAAATACCTTTAATACTAAATTTAAAGAAATTAGCTTATCTAATACTAATTAAAAAGCCCTAGACTATTCAAAAAGCATTTCTCTACTATTTAGTAAGCTTGTTATTAAGCTACAAGGGAAGGTTTTTATAACTATTTCCCTAGCCTTACCTTATATTTTTTAGGTTTTTAAAGGTTTAAAAAACCTAAAGCAAGATTTTAAAATTAAAGCTTGGTAGCCTAGTAAGGAATTTCTTTTTATTGTTTTTTATAATTTATAGTTAACCCCTCTAGGGTAGGTTAAAGCATAGGCCTATCCTATCTAAAGTTACCTATATTACCTAAACTCTAACTATTATTAATATAGTTATATATATAAAAGGCTACTATATAAGGTATAGTAGCCTAGCCCCTTTCCTTCTTCTTATAACTAAACCTAATAATATATATAGTAAGTTAATAAACCCTTACCTATTACTCTATATTACTAACTAATTTTATAGCTATATTAATTCTAATAAGATATACTAGTATTATATATATAAGGACTTACTACTATAAAGATAATATATACCTTAAGCTTATAGAAATTAAAGAAGCTCTATAACTACTTTTATAAAATATAGATATTTTTTAAGTAGCCTTAGTTCTAGTTATACTTAATCTTAACTTAATCTTATAAAGAGTTAAGCTAGTAGCCTTTAGCTATAAGCTTCTTTAGCTATTTTAGTAAGGAAATTATATATAATTCCTAAATAAAAAGATAACTATATTAAAAGGGCTAGCTAGGAAAATAGCTACTAAAGAGTATTTTAAGTATAATAATAAGTAATTCTTTTATAAAATTAACTTTAGTTACTAGATAAACTACTATATATAGTTTATCTTACTATAAGAGTAGGTTAAAATAATAGTTAATTACTTTTGCAAATAATAATAATATACTTATATATAGTATTTTAAGGGGAAAAATTTAGGTATATAAGGTTTTAAAAAGGGATTATATTTATATAGTATTTATATTATATTATTAGTAACAGTTAAAGTTAAGGTTACCTAAAGTTAAAAATAATAACTAGCTTATTAGTAGTTTAATTAATCTAGGTTATATAATAAGTTATATACTCTTTTTAACCTTTACTATTACCTTAAATAATATATATAACTAAGTATTATTAATAGTATTATTATTTTTTATAAATAAATTACTAATTCCTTTATAGGAATTCTTACTAGTTTATTCTTAAGCTATAAAAAAAGGGCTTTTTAAGCTTAGAAAATAATTTCCTATAAAACTTACTAGCAAGAATTTAAAGGAATATAAGTAAGTAATTTATTATATATTTTTACTATTTAATATAGAAAAAGTACTAATTTCTTTTAATTTAAATAGGGTTCTTTTACTTTCTATTATCTTAGATCTTATATTTAAATTAGTACTTTTTTACTTAGGGGGTCTTTTATATTACTATGCTACTATAGTAGAAGATGTAAAAAATCTATTTACTAAGGAATATAAATAGTAAGATCTTTCCTATTTAATATATAAAAAAAAAAGCCTTAATTAAATTTTTATAGCTTTAAGGAATTATCAGAAAATACCTATTAGCTAGGTAAAGAGTAAACTAATAAGTTATATCCTTTTACTTTCTTTAGTTAATCTAAGGTAATTACTTTAGACCCTTATTATAACTTAGAATTATACTCTAGTTATACTAGCATTATTAAGAAATATAACCTATATTTAAGGGAAGAAACTTATAATCTACTAGTAAGTTATTTTTTTATATTTTTCCCTATATTAACTTAAATAAGAAAGAAAACTAATATAATTAATATAGATTAATTCTACTACTTAGTAAAAAGCTAATACTTTTTATTATCCTATTATTACTATATTAGCTAGATGCTATTTAGCTATTCCTACTACTTCTACTTCTATTAAGAGGAATTCTTTTATTTATAGTAATATTACTATAGAAAACTAGTTATAGATTAGATTACAATCAGTTAAATAGCTTATTTTACTAAAAAGCAAGGAACCATAGGATATTAAGAGCCTTAAAAAGGAATTAATTAATAGATTAGATAAGGAAATTAAGGAAATACCTAAAGAAAGTTAGGAGCTTTCTATATTAGATAAAAATTAGGATAAAGATTAATTTTAAAGCTATTTAAATACCCCTCTTAAGATTAGTACTAATTTTAGTAGTAATATAGGTAAAGAGTTGGATTAAGTAGCTTAAAGTATCCTTTTTTTCTTATATAATTTGTAAAAGAATAAAATAAAACTAATATAATATATAGAATATAAAGCTTATATTACTATAATCTTTCTTAATCTTTTTATCCTTATATAGCTATAATAAAACTACTATTACTTTTCCTTTTACTTTTAAGCTTAATTAGAGCTTTTAGTAAAAAGATATCTTAAAAGTAGAATAAAATTACTTCCCTATATAGGAAAAATCTAAAGAAACTATATAGTATATAGTATAGAGAAAGCTATTTAGTAGCAATTTCTTTATATCTTTTATAACTATATAGCGTACTATATAAGGTAAATTTAATTTTTATTATAGTGAAGTGCAAATTAGAGCTCTTTATAGAAAATAGATTTATAATAATAAATAGCCTAGTATATATAATATATAAAAATCTAAAAAAACTATATAGTATATAACTAGTATAAGACTATCTTATATAGCTTTTTTTTCTATTTTCCCCCTTATATAGCTACTACTATAGGGTTTTCTTATAAGTTTTACTATAAAAAACACTTATAGACTTAAGTTAGACTATAGTCCCTATAGTCTAACTTAAATCACCCTTCTAAAAAGACTAGTAACTAGCTAGTTACTAGTCTAGTCTTAGTCCCCTATAATTAGTAATAAATAACTATTAGTTAGTAAGTAATTAGTTACTAGTTACTAATTCTACTAACTTAAGTTTAACTAAAGACTAGTTAATTATAACCCTATAAGAGGATATTAAAAACTAAGTAAATAATTATTATATTTACTAAATAATAGTACTTAAGAAGTATAAGCTATATAAAAAACTAGAAAACTTATTAATTTTAAAATAACTATAGTAAAGATTTTTATAAACTTTTTAATTAAATTACTATTAATTTAATATAAAGATAAAAAAGTAAATATAATTTTAGTTATAGTTAGTTGATATTTATATTATTTATAATTATAGCTATAAAACTAGCTAAAACTTTATATAAGTATATCTTTATAGACTTTAAAGTATCCTAAGGTATAATATTTAACTATAAAAGTATATTTATTAGTAAATTTTAAGTAAAAATCTATTTTATCTTAAAAGTAAAATAGTAAGTGTTTATAACTTATTACCCTTAGAGTAATAAATAAATAGAAAAAATAAACTAGATACTAACTTACTATTTATATTACTTTATAGAAAATAATTAAAAAATATAATTAAATTTACTTTAAAATACTTAGTATACTTATAACAATATACTAAATATAATACTAAATAAAAGTATATTTTTTATACTTATAAGCTATTACTTAAAGATATAAATTAGTATTAAGAAGACAAAGTACTAGGGGAATATACTTAAAGCTTATATAAAAGTATAATAACTTTAAAAGAGTAAAGGAAAAATACTTTAGTATTAAATATCTATAAATAAGTAGTAAAGATAATACTATAATAATATATATAAGATAAAAATATATTTTTAAAGCTAATATATAATACTTTTAATAAGAAATTTAAACTTAAAAGGTAAAAGAAAAAAAGAAACTAAAAGTTTAATATATTAAACCTTTTTAAATCTTAAAAAAGGTAAGTATATAAACCTATTAATTAGTATTACTTAAGTACTACTAATAGTTATATAATATATTCTTTATTAATCTTTTAAAAGAATTTAAAAGAATATATTAAAATAAAAATAAACTTTTATTAATACTAAATCTAAAAAACTAGAGTAATAAATAGAAAGTAAAGTATATTAAAGCTAAAAAAGTAATTGAAAGATAATTTTATTACTTAGTTAAATAGGTAAAATAGCTTGCTAAATATATTTCATAGGTTATTACTTAGAATATAATAAATATACCTTATATTATTTAAGTATAAATAAAAAAGAATATTAAGATAATAAGAAAGTATTTAAAATACTAAAGTAGTATAAATAAAAAGAAAAAGAGTAAACTATATAAAAGTTTATTATTTATAGATTATATTATAAAGAAACTAAATTAGCTATTAAATAATTACTATAATTATATTAAATAATTACTTATAAGCTAAGAAAAGACATTATTTACTTTTTAGTAAAACTAATAAAATAACTAAAGCTATACTTTACTAAAGTAATAGGTTTAATTTAACTAAGACTACTTATAATAAAACTATTTATACTAAAACCTTATTAACTTTATAGATTATAAGAACTAAGAGGTTATATTAAAAGATTAGCTATAAAAGTAATAAAAGAAGAATATAAAATAGTAAAAATACTAAAGTTTAAGCTAATAGTTTTAAATAGCCTTTTATTATTATTTATATTATACTTAAATACCTTTTTAGGTAACTTAATAAAAGTAATAATTATAATTAATTAAGCCCCCTAATAATATTATTAATAATATTATTAGGTTATATTACTATAGAATATAGATTTCTTTTTTAAATATTAACTTTTTTAAATTTTCCTAGCTTTCTACCTAAATACTATATATAAAGGTTATAACTAATCTATAGTTATATTAGTAAGAACCTTACTATTAAAAGCGTTAATTATATTATTAACCTAATCTTCTAGGTTATTAAGCTATAGCTTATAGTAGTATTTTCTAATTATCTTAAGAGAGTAGCTACTAGGCTATATATATAACTAGGCTTCTATAAGCCTTTCTTTTAAGCTCTATAGCTTTATTAGTACTATTATACTACTAAGTTATATTACAGTAGTAGCTACTAGCTACAGGCTAGGTTAAGAAGGTATATAATTTTAGTTATATAATTTTAGTTATATAATTTTAATTAATTAAAGCTATAAACTAAGTCTTTTTTAACTTTAAGTAAATAAACCTTATTAACTTTAATATAGTATAGAATAACAATATATTTCTTTTTTAAAAACCTTGTTTATTTAAATTCTTTACTTAAAATACTATATATTAATATTATTATAAAATTATAGTTTTAAGCAATAATTAGCTTAATTTATGTAAAGCCTTTAGTTAACTTAGTTAAAGTATTTAAATATTATATTTACTTACTTTCTTAGCTTTATAAACTAAAAGATATTATTTTTAATAATATTACTTATTCTAAGCTTTAATAGAAATTCCTACTTTTAGTATCTTAGTTATTAATTTATAGCTAGCTTATAGAATAGTTCTTTTAGTACTTTTAGCTCTATTTTTAATTTCTTTTATTATTTTTAGTTTTTTTAAAGTAATAATAAAACCTTATAGCTAAAAGTAATTAGCTTAACTTTATTATAGTTAGTACTAAATTAAATACTTAGTCTAAGAGTATTAATTATAATAGTAATATTTGAGTAATATAACAATAGCTAAAGGGTTATTTTAATATATTTAATTTATAATAAGTTAGAATATAAATTATATTCTTAGTAATATATTATAATTACTATTATACTATAGTATTTAAATAAGGAGATTATTATTATAAAATAGGTTAGTAAGTAATATAGTATAATAGGAGTCAAAGGTTAATTAACTTAGTAGGATATCTTATTAGTTAATATAGTTATAAAAGAAAGAAAGTATTTTAGTTATTAGGGTAATTATAAGAAAAAGAAAGAAAAGGAAAGTTACTATATCTTATATAATAGCTTTATATATTAGTAATAGTTAAGTTTAGTAGCTATAGTTAGTACTATTAAATTAAGCTGTAAGTTAGCCTATTAGATAGGCTACCTTTATATTAATAATTATATAAATTAAATAGCTTTATTAGCTTCCTTTTAATTTTCTCTTTTACTTTCTATATATGATACTATTCTTTACTACTAATTAAAAGAAGCTTATAGCTAAAGGCTACTAACTTAACTAAATTAAGGTTATTTTATATAATAAGATAAGGTTATTATAATAGTTATTAATAATATTATTAGGTTATATTACTATAGGTATAATTATAAGGCTATATAATCTTATTTAATTAATATATTAACTAAAGCCTTTAACTTTAGCTTACCTTAACTTTAACTTTTAAATATATATTTCTTTTATAATATTAACTTTTCTAAAGTTTCCTAGCCTGTTACTTAAATACTATATATAAAGGTTATAGTTACTATATACTTATAGTCTTAGGTTATAATTAGTATAACTATTCTATAGTTATACTAGTAAGAGCCTTACTATTTAAAGCCTTAATTATATTATTAACCTAATATTCTAGGTTATTAAGCTATAGCTTATAATAGTATTTTTTAATTATCTTAAGAAAGTAATTACTAAGCTATATATATAACTAAGCCTTTATAAGCTTTTCTTTTAAGCTTTATAGCTTTACTAGCTTCTTTTTAATCTTTTCTTTTACTTTCTATATATAATACTATTCTTTACTACTAATTAAACAAAGCTTATAACTAAAGGCTATTAGCTTAACTAAACTAAGGTTATTTTATATAATAAAATAAGGTTACTATAATAGCTTTTTCTTTAAAATATACTTTAAGTTTCTTTTAGCTAATAAAATTCTATAGTTTTCTTTCTATTTTAACTTTCTTTTAGTAGTACTATTAAGGGTTTTATAATATCTAAGTATTTTAAAATAAACTTTCTATAAAAGTTATAAAACCCTAGAAAGACTTAAATATCTTTAAATATTATAAATACCTTTTATTTCTTAATAAATTCTACTTATTACTAATTTATTTTTACTTTTTTAATAGAAATAATATATTCTAAGAATTTAACTTATTATATATAAAACTTATATTTTAACTATTTTATATATAGCTATATTATATAAAGCCTATAAAGGATTTTCTTAAGGTTCTTTATATATTACTTTTTAGTTTTAAAGAATATAAGAATATTATTTATATATATAATATAGTATATATTTAATAAATTAGTAAGTACTTAGTAAGTATATACTTATAATATTACTAAAGTATTTATTAAACTAAATAGTATAATATTATACTTAAAATAGCTATACCTTATATAAAATATAATCTTTTATTAGTTTATTTTCTTAATATTAATCCTATAATAGGTATTTTTAATATTAACCTTAAAGATTTATTATACCTTTATAAGTTTATTTAGTAAATTACTACTTAGTAAAAGTAAGTAGTAATTTTTAATAATAACCTTATTTAATCCCTTATAGACTATATATAACTAAAGGCTACTATTTTTCTTTAATATAAAAAGTATTAGTACTTTTACTTTACTTTTAAAGTAATAAATCTAACTTTTTACTGAGTTCTCTGAAATATACTTTCTTAAGGCCTTATATTAGGCTTAGTTTAGTAAATGTAATAATCCCTATAAGGGTTTTTATTTTTTTTAAAGTTAATATTTTATTTTACTTTCTTTAATATAAAAAGTACTTTTACTACTTTCTTATTAAAGATTACCTTATATTCTTAAAGTTCTTTTAAAAACTTTTACCTTTTTTGTTTCTTTATTTTTTTACTAAAAATTAATAAATTAATCTCTATTTTAGTTAATAAGGTATAGGTAATAAATATAATATATACTTTTTCTTTATTTTTAACTATATTTTTAAGGATTATCTTAGGTTTTACTTTTATAATAAAGCTATATATAAATATATTATAAGTAGTATTAATAATAATTTCTTTTAGTTTTATAAATTAGTAAGAAAGGATAATATTTAGTCTTTCTTTTTATAAGTTAAAGCTTATAAATACTTTATATATTTTCTTTAGTTACTTATTATTATTTAGTAAAATTAATATTAACTAGTATATATCTTTAGCTTTTTATATAGTTGCTTAGAATCCTTTAAAGGCTAGAAATATATAGTTTATTATTAATTTAAGTTTAAGTTTCTTTATTAGTTATATACTAATTATATTAACCTTAGCTTTTATATTTAATAGTATTATAACTTTTATTTTAGTAACTTAGTATAAAATAATTACTTTTATAGTTATACTTAGCCTAGTTAATACTAAAAAAGGATTCTTTATTAGCTTAATAGTACTTAGTACTTATATAAGCTATATAGTTATAATATCTATACCTTTTAGTTTTTTAAGTTTTTAAAATATTTTAATAAATATATTTTTTCTATTTTAATAGTAACTTTTTAAACCTTAGCTAGTAAGTTACCTAAACTAAGTAAAAGGTAATTAGGATTTCCCTTAGATCTATAGTTAAAAGCTATATACCTTAGTTTCTTATAAAGAAAGTATATTATTATTAAAGCTTTTATACCTAAGTTACTACCTTATTAATAGCTCTTTACTAATATAAATATATTACTATACTTTTATAAATTAAATTTAAAGTATAAGAAGTACTTTATAGAAAATTAGCCTTATCTTTAAAAGTTAAAGCTTTTTTTATTTTTATTTTATAGAAATAGTAATATATACCTTCAGTTACTAAAGTAAGTAATTCTATTCTATAGTAGTATATTACTAATCTATTACTAGATATATTCTACTTTTTATATAATAATCCTTAGCTATTTTAATAAAATTCTTTCTTACTTTAGCTTTTTCTTTACTTTTAGTAATAGCTTATACTAATACTAATATATTAGCTTTATATTAAACTTAAAGTTTAAAGTAATAAGGCTTTTATATAGTACCTTTTATTTTATAAAACATTATATTAGTAACTTCTTATAAAGCTATTATATCTTTATAAGCTAATCCTTTACTTATTTATTTTAAAGAATAAGGTTAATATATTACCTTTTAATAAATATAATAAATTAGTACTATTTAGGTATATTTAACTTTAATTTAATTTTAAAAGCTTACTATTTTATTTATTACTTAAAGAAAAGCTTTAATATAGCTTATTTAATTTACTATAATATAGTTAAATTTAAGTAAAGATTATTCTTAATATAAATTATTTTTAATTAGTTATTTACTTATATTAATATTATTTTCTTCTTAAGAATCTTATAGTTATAAACTAAGGGTTATTTATATTCCTTTTAGTTTTATAGTATTAGTTTATTAGCTAATTATTAAAAAAAGAATTTATTTATCTTTAAGTATTACTATAATTATTTTATATTAACTTATATTATTATTATAAAACTATCTTTTATATAGCCAGATCTTACTATAAAAAGTAACCTTATATAGTATCTTTTCTTTAGTAACCTTTTATAAAAAGATTATAAATAGAATTAGCTATTATAGCTTTTTAACTATATTATTCTTTTTAACTTATTTTAATTCTATACTAAGACCCTTTTAGTAATTATATCTTAGGTTTCTAAGAAGTATAGTATACATCTCTCTTAAGTTTAAATTAATTTATTTACTATAAAGTATTCTTTATTAATAGTTAGTTATATTTCCTATTTTACTACTACGTATAGGTAGTTATTACTAACCCCCTAGAATTAATATAAAGCTATCTTAGCTTAGGTAATTTATTTTATATTAATTACCTTAATTATACTAACTTTTATAAAATAAAATTTAAAGAATTATAAAGGTATAATATAGCTAAGGTAATATAAAGTAAAAGGTAAGTTATATTTAATATAGTTAACTTTAACTTATTAAGTTCTCTAAGGGGCTTAATTATAATTTCTAATCTAGGGACTTAATCTAGGTTAACCTTCCTTTAGTAAGTTATTAGCCTATTCCTAGTATATCCCTAATATCCTTATAATAATATACTTATAAGATACTTTTCTTATTTTCTTTTATATTTAAGTAAGTTACTTTTCTTTTTTTTAATAATATCTTAACTTATTATATTAACCTAGTTAGTAGTAATATTTTTTATTAAAATATAGTAATTTATTACTTAAGCTTAGCTTTTTATAATTAAGTTAATTATTTTACTTTATAAAGAATTTAGTAGCTAGTTAGTATTATTTTAAGGTCACTTAATTTCTAGGGATTTTAAGAATATATTAATAAAGTTATCTTTACTTTTTTTATATTTAATTATAAAATTATAAAATATTAAGTATATATATTAAGTATATATATTAATAGGCTTATCTTTTATTTAACTTTATATTAATTATAAAAGATTATAAATTTTTATAATTACTTTAAACTTTTACTTATAATAAAGGCCTTTTAAGGTATTATTATTAGTATTTAAAGAACTTAATAATTACTATTAGCTTTTAGTTTAATATACTATATTCTATTTCTTTATTAATAAACTTATATAATTAAAATACTATAAGGTAAAAATAACTTTTATTATTTAGCTATAATAATATTCTTATTATTATAACCTTACTTATCACTATTAATAACACTGTTAATAATACTTAGTTATATATATTAGCTAAGGTAGTAGTAAAGGTTAAGAAGGGTATATAACTTATTATATAACCTAGATTAATTAAACTACTAATAAGCTAGTTATTATTTTTAACTTTAAGTAACCTTAACT
>NW_022158030.1:0-26076 GCF_003316985.1 Fusarium coffeatum
TATTCTTTTTATACTTATAGTTCCTTTTAGTTTAGTAAATAGAGTTTTTATATTAGTAGGTTCTTATTTATAAAACTAATTTTATAGTCTTATTAGCTATATTTAAGGATTTTTATCTTAACTTCTTTTTAAAATAGTTTATTATAATATTAGTATTTCTTTAGTATTTTCTTAAGTTAATCTTAGCTTATTTTTAGTTATTTATCTTTTCTAGTATTTTATTATTTATAAATACTAAGGATTTCTATTCTTTATTTCTTACCTATCTTATACTTATATTATATTTCTTTTAAAGGTAGTAGATACTTTATTCTATACTTACCTATACCTTCCTCTTTAATTAAAGTTTAAAATCTCCTTATATTTATTATAATTAGTTTTATATAGCTATTTAAGTTATATAGGAGTATAACTTAGCTAATTAGCTAGTTTATATATAGATTTATTTATTTAAGCTATAATATACCTAAGATAATATTAATTTCTATTTTTAGTAAAATAATATTAAAACTTTCCTTTTAGATTCTTCTTTAAATATAAATATAAAGGTAATTAGTTTCTTAGTTTATAATTCTATTATTATAATTAAAAAGTTATCCTTTTATATTAATAATTAGATAAGGTAGTTATTTTTTCTTTTATAGTAATACTAACTCTATAATTAGTCTTAGGTTAATAAAGTTTTATTTTACTTTATAGTTAATCTATATATTTAGCTATTTCTCTTTAATCTAAACCTATAATACTAGGTAGTTAGGCTTACTATTCTATATAGTTCCTAAAGTACTTTTTATTCTAAGTTATTTTTAGTTCTATACTTTACTTATCTATAGCTCTATTATAGATAGTAATATTCTTTTTCTAATTTATTATTAAAAATACTTACTAAGTAAAGTTTATTTTCTTTTTATATATAGTTAACTTTCTTTATAGTTTTTAACTAGTTATCTTCTTTAGGTTTCTTAAGGTATTTATATTTCCCTTTTATAAGTTCCTTAAACTTTCTTTTAATATCTTTAATTATCTAAAGGTTTTATTATACTTTATTAAAGGTTTTCTATTATTATAGTTTTAATTAATAGTTTATAAGGTTAAAGTATAGTTTTACTACCTTAAGGTTTTTATATTAAGTATATATTAAGTAGTTTAATATTTTAGTAGCTAAGTAAGGTTTATTATTAGGTATTCTTAAAATAGTTATAGGAAAGTAATTATTATTTTCTTTATTTATTAAGTAAAGGTTATACTAATAATATCTATATAATACCTAGGAGATTTCCTTATATAAAAGGTTTATTAGTAGTATATATATATTATCCTTAGTATTAAAATTATCTTTCTTATAGTAAGGGTTTATTTTATTATATTTATCTAGTAGTAAGCTTATATATAAATATAATTTATTTTACTTATATTATATAGTATTCTTATATATTCTATATATACCTTTCTTAAGGGCTAGTAAATATTTATAGTTTTACTTTATTATAGAGTAGTAAGTAAGGTTTCTTTTATTTATTCTTTAGATCCTTATCTTATTTTTCTAGATATTATACTATTATATAGGCTATTCCTTCTTAATATCCTATACTTCTTATATACTACTATTACTTAATTTATTAGTAATATTCTATAGCTCTTTTTATATTAACTATTATTTGTTTTTCTATTAACTTAGTTTATATAGGGATATTATCTATTACTTATTATATATCTAGGGTTATAGCTCTATCTATAGGTAGTTCTATTTATAGCCTTAGAGGTTAAATAGGAGCTTTTAGTAGTAGTTAAGTTATTATATAGTTTATTTTAATTAGGACTTCTTTATAGGTAATAATTCTTTTTCTTTTCTTATTATTTAAGTCTATATTTAAGTTATAGTATCTATTATAAATAAGTACTAATTTAGTCTTTAAAAGTAAATATATTATTTTTAGTATCTAGGTCTTTCTAAGCTATTTTTATTAGCTTTTCCTTTTAGTTTACTTATATTATTTCTTAAATTTAAGGTTATATTTCTTTTATTTTCTTATATAGTTATTATATTACTTCTTTTTTCTTTTCTATTTTACTAAATACTTTAGATCCTTTAAAGTATTATACCCTAAGTTAGGTTTTTTCTTATTAAGGTAATATATATCTATAACTTCTTAATAATTCTTAAATAGGTTTTATAGATATTTTACTAAACTATTTAAGTAAAGTACTTATTCTATTAGTAAGTTAGTAACCTTAACTATAGTATTATTAGCTATATTATAGCCTATTTAGTATATACCTAGTATTTATCTATATTATACTATTTAAGGGCTAAGGTAGTTAATAACTTTAAAAGTTTATAGCTTACTATAGTTTAAATCTTATAATTTCTATAGTTATAGGTATTATTATACTATATATCTAAATTAGTTATAATTATAATATTTATATTTAGATATATCTTATATTTATTATAAAGGTTATTATATTACCCCTAAAGCTATTAGTCTTAGATATATTCTATATAAGGTATTATTTTACTACTCTTATAGTTATTATAAATACTAAGAGTTATTTTAGTTATTACTATTTCTATTACTACTATAATACTAGTTAGAATAGTAAGAGTTAAAATTATTACCCTTTTATATAGTATTTTACTTCTTTTATTAGTATTTATACTATCTTTTATTAATCTTAATAGCTATTATAATATACTTTATAAGGTCTTTTAGTTTATTTACTTTAAAGAGTTTATCTTTTACTTTTTCTTTAAAACCTTAGTAGTATAATTCTATAAGTACTTTATTATCCTATTAAGTCTTAGCTATAAGTTATTAAAACTTAGTAAAGTATACTATATAAGACTTAGTTTACTTAAATATAAGAATTTTAGCTATAGCTTATTACTCTTTATTAATAATTTTAAAATTATCTTTTAGTAGTACTTTAAAGTTTAGCTAGTTTAAGAATATATTTTATATCTTTTAGTTTTAAATATTCTTTTTATTTTTTAAATAGTCCCTTTAAATAGGTTTAAACTAATTCTTTATATTTCTCTAGATAAGGGGTATAGTAGTTAATATTTTCTTCTAGGGAATATTTAACTTATTTAAAAATAACCTAAAGTACCCCTTTATTTAAAGTAAGAATAGTACTATATCTATAGACTATTTATAGAAAGGTACTAGTAAAAATAGCTTAGTAATTTTACTAAGGTTATAGTAATTTAAGGTAGTTTCCTCTATAAATATAAGTATTATAGGTTATTTATTAATTTAACCTTGTAAAGTATATATAATACCTCTAAGTTACTATATTTTAGCTATTAGTTCTACTATACTAAGTAGTACTTTAGTATAAGAAAGTACTAGTTTATTATTAGTATTATTACTAATTATCTTAATAATATAATATTACTTAGCTATTAATATAGTATAGTTTAAATAAGAGCTATTAATATATAATAGTTAGGTTTTTAAATAAGTAAACTTAGTTTATTTTAAGTTTATATTTAATAGAGTTATAAAGTATAGTACTAAGTAATATATTAATATTATATTTCTTAATAGTAAATAGAAGGTATTTAGGTAAAGAAGTATTATTAATAGCTATTAAGCTAAGTATACTAACTAGTACTAAGTAAATATATATATACTTAGGTAATTTATAGGTAATTAATAAGTTTATCTTAGAATTAGTACTAATTCTAGTAAATTAGTACTAATTATATTAGATTAGTGCTAATTATTAAGGCTTAGTACTAATTATTATTAATTATCCTAATAATATAATTAGTAAAAAATGTAAAGCTATATACAGGGTAACTAATCTACTTGTTGGATTATAATAATAATAAAATAGTATTAAAGGTATTTACTTTTTATTTATTAGAATACTCTAATATAATAGATATAGAATTAAGTTAGACTTATATAAGGAAAATAGTTAGAAAAATAAGTTATATAGATCTTAAGGATAAGACTATAAAAGAGAAAAGATTATGTTATAATCTCTATAGTTATTTTATATATACCTTATATTTTTTACTAATTAAGGCTTAGCTTACCTATATTTATATAAGCCTTACCTAAGCTTATAATACTAGCTATAAACTTACTTACTAGCTTACCTAAGTAATTATAAGCCTTTTCTTAACGCTTATAACTATACTAGTAAGACTATTATATATATATATATTTACTTAGTACTAAATAGAATACTTAGCTTATTAGCTATTAATAAGCCTTCTTTACCTAAATATACTTAACCTACTCTATTTACTATTAAGAGATATAATACTTTATAATACTTAGTATCTATGTTTTATATATCTACTAATATAAACCTAGTATAGACTAATTTATCTCTTAGGAATTATAACTATTATAGTTAAACTAAGTATTTAATAATATAGTATATATAGTAAGACTAGGTATAATATAAGAATTTATTAAGTAGCTTTAAAGGTATTTAGAAAAGAGTATAGTAAGTAATTTTAATTAATTAGATAGGTTATATTACTTTTATTAGTAATTAAAAGATAATAGCTAAGATTTTTAAAGTACTTACTTTACTAAAGCACTTGCTTATTAAATATATTAAGTTACTTTTATTTATATAAAGGAAAATATATTTAAAAAACTGACTTAATTATATAAAGAAATATGTAAATTCTTTTCTTTTTAATTATAACTAAAATTGTTTTTTAATAAAACTATAAAGATAATTAATTATAATAAGAAAGTGATATTAGCTAATACCTTTTTATAACTACTTACCTATGTAAATAAAGCTTACTATATAGCGCAAGCTCTTTATAAAAAGATCATAGCTTAATAGTTGCTACCAGGTCTTCCTGTTATTACATTATGGATAATCACTGGGAAGACGAGCTCTTGGATTCAAGACACACCCACAACCGGCGTTCAAGAAAGTCCACGGCGAAAACTGGCAACATCTCCCATGCCTTCGGCCTCTATCGTATTCAATGCGCAAAGGTGGATGCAATAGCCCGGCAGCAGGGCCTTGACGGTAATTCACCAGATCAATCTACAGCAAAGAAGGGCAGAAAGAAAAAGCAACACAGCTACAGCGCCAACCTCAACATACGGAATTTCACCACAGACGAAGATGGGCTGTATGGTAGTCTCCATCTACCGGGCGTCTTGAATGCTGTCGTGCACATGGCGGGGAGCCGGAAGGGACTCGAGGACATCATCGCCACTGAATATGCCTCAGATGAAGAAGAATCCAACTCTGAGGACGACTCTCACGTTACGAGTCCAATCTCCAGCGGCGACTCTGAGAGTATGAGGACTGATAAGGATATGGGAGTTTCGCAAGCCTCTGACACTCCTGGGGCATCGGATATCGCCGCCTACGAAGAAAAGGAACAAGCAAGATTCAACAAATTTGAGAAAAACACTTTCCGGCAACCTAAGTTTTGGCTTTTCTGGAAAGGAAGAGTCCTCGCAGCCCCTCAGCACAGCGTCCACGCTGAAACGGAGTCCGCGACAGATGAGATACAATCAGGAATGGGGTATCTGGTCTTTTCTGGCAGCAGGTACGAGAAGTTCAATGGGACCATCAGCTGTGAATCTCTGGGCTGGAAAGATATTGCTATCTCCGGTAGGAAGCAATGAGATTCTAGATGGGCGACTCAATCCATCAGCAGTGGTCGTTCATGCGCAGTTTCCATCATAGCTCATCACGTCTTCCAGAGCAAGTTAGAGTCATTGACGTCATAGACGTTTACGACACATGTGTTTTCAGTTTCAATAAATCTTCTCCTCTTCAACATCTCGGGCTATCTTGGCCAAGTAGACGCCCCAAGTAATATCCTTCCCATTGTCAAATCCCACATCCTTGTAGACTCCGACACCGTATTCATCATTAAAACGCCTTGTTAGACGCCATCTGCTGACAATCTCTTTCTTTTAGAATAGGGTAGGATACATCATTCGATTTTTGCTATTACATTCAGCTTCATGTGAAGTTATCATTTGAACCCGTGGTACGATAATCTTTCAAAATTTAAGATGCTTCATAGAAGGGGATTCTCGGTCCACTGGATTAATATCGCAACTAAAACTCAACTACGACACTTAAAGATAGTATGTAAGCTTAGAGACAAGGGAAAATGGTAGATAACAACGACTTTAAGCAACATTTCCAAGGCAAGTCATGTTAAAGCTTTAACATTGTTTGACGCTGAACAGTATCTCATAACGAAATCTTTTATTGCCCTGCAATCAACTTAATGAAAGTAATCGAATGACTTCTACTTACGAAGTCGGCTAATGCGCCAAATACTGCAAGACAGTCTCTATCAAATACTAGAAAGGCAAACACGGGCGAAGAATATCACATCCTGGAAGCCAATGGTAGCGACTCGCCCAGAAACATATTGAAGACAACCTTTACCCTCACTCCAGCTACACAGCGGTAGCAGGGTATGTACATTTTAGGCGCAACTCTATCGTGGCAATTGCGCCACTGTTCTCACTGGCATTGTGTTTCCATGGTTAACGTATGTCGATGGTATCTCGGTCTTCGGACTCTCTAGGGATACATCTCTCATGTATGAGTACTTAACATTCGCGTCTATCGGCGGCTAAAACTCTGCATAGCTTCCACTAGGCCTAGGCGAGGAGTGGTGAGAGTAACACCACTTGTACGATGCCTTAGCATAGCGCTGGTCCACCATGACCAAAGCCGGGTGGATGGCAAACATGGACCACCTACCAATCACTTAACTACCAGTACCATTCGAATCAAATGATAGAAGTCAATGTTTTCATGGTGGCTTAAAACTATCCACTGTGGAGGTACTGTTGGACATTGAAAACCAGTGTCATACTATGACTAGATCACCTATTTCCGGAATTTGGGCTGGGGAAGCAAATGTGGATAAAAACTGTCAAGTTGAAGCCGTTGAATCCCCAAACAGAGTTCTATCACCTGAGTGGATGATTCGGACGTTCTCGCTGAATTCTGTAAGTATTATCTGCAACCCGCGTAATAGATTATGAAATAGTGAATCATTTCACATCGTGCTTGTGAGCCTATTCATGCATTCCGTGTAGCACACGGTCGTAGACTTACGCACAGCCACAGCCACAGTGCTGTGGTTAAGGATTTACTATAGGATAGTACACTGATGTTGGGAAGCACTCGCTTGCGATGATTTGTTTATTGTCTAGACTCGATAGCACCAGCAGTGGAGACAAGGTTACGGAATATTGCTTCTTTATCTTTCGATCTATGCTGACACACAAGTAATATTCATCGATGGTTAGCCCCAACAATTGCCAGGCTAGTATCAATTCTCAATCGAGTATTGCTGCGAGATCCATAGATCGTTATCTTCTCTCCGGATTAGTACGGGTACTGCACGTCTTCCTTGCACAACATGCGGCTGAGCACTCGAGAATCATGCAGCAGAATGAAGCTACTGCCCTATGATTTGCTCAGTGGACATGCCCAATGACTATGGTAATTCCATCTGGTCATCATACTGATGCACGTATGTAAATACGAAGAATAAGCTGTTTCACATATCACGTGTTTGACAATCTCTGGCCGAATGAGGACTCATGCTTCCATTGCAGGGAGGGCCTCTTGGAGAGGAAAGTCTCCGAATGAAGCTAAAAATACTCCAAACAAGACTATCGAATGTTGTGTAAGCGAATGTAGTAGAATTCTCACACCCTTTGATATTTCTAGTCTGGAGTAAATTACCTCGTTGATTATAGCCCAAGGCACTAGAGGCAAATGGCAATACGCTTTTGGCCTCGCTCGCTCTTCAGATGGCCTCATTGGGTAAGGGCTTGAATAAGCATCGTTGATGCCACTCGTGGCGTGAGGCTTCATAAAACAGTCCACAATTGCAGAGAAAAGTGATTTGAATACAAAACTTGATGCTTGAATTATGCATAAACGTATTGACAAAAACGCCGGCCTTCAGCGGGCACCAATCGCCGTCATCTTGGAGTCAAATACTCTTGCGATATTGCTGCATGGTTGGTAACATGCATTAATCACGTCTATAAGAGGCGTATGCACGATTACGCTCACATCTACCAACCTCCCAGACCTGGCCACATAATGCAACAGGTCGGCGTAAACTGAACTGTCTGGCTGGAGATACAACCGCCGCCCAGTTAAGCCAACACAACGTCCAAGCGGACTAAACGTGTCCCGATCGAGATGGCTCCTTCAGAAACAAGGTCAAGTTAGGACGAGTGGGGATCATCATAAACGGACAGATGACAGGACGGAATTTTAATCGTGAGCCAAGAACGAGATCGGTTTAGTTCTTCGTTTCCAGATCGCTGGCGAGCCCAGACCAGCTTCCACAATAGCCAAGACGGGAAGGTTAAATTGCCTCCCACTGGTAGAACCAACAACTTGGCCTTTAGTGCTGATGTTGGCCGTTGGAATTACCTCAACGTTGAGGCCCGATATGGCTTGATACCTGCATTCTCGAGCCTACAGCCATGTATAACGGCCGAATAAGACCACACTAAACTCGACCAGGCCAGGCTAGACCGGACCAGACCAGACTCATTTGGACTCCTGCAGATGTACAAACTTGGTAGTGGTTGGTGCTGTCTCGGGACTGTCCGAACAGTTCAGTGACGATCTTCCGGCGAATTCTGCCATGCAATTGAGGGCAGAACCATGGACAAAAGAGTTGTAAAACTCTTTATTGGGCTAATAAATTGATTCTACTATTATTATTCTCGTATCTGCGTACGCAAGCTGACTGGACTTTTAGTAGTATGCCACTGGGGTTGTACAGCGACTTGGCAAGATCTCAGCGTGATCCACGACCATGTTCGCGGGTCGCGGACATTTTTTCTGTCCGAGCCAGTCGGTAGCTGTGTTTCCCACTAATGCAATGCATCTGCTGCTGACCCAGACGGTAACATCTTACCGTTTCAACATCAGCCTCAGGGGCACTTAACTGTGCAGTAAAGCTTGTTCTTGCATATGCATACTGCACGCATAAACACCACAGTCAATGGCTCCATTGGCTATGTGGGAATAGAGTCGCAAAAGTAAGCAACCGCCACCTGCAGAGGGTGATACAACCATGACAGAACGACAGTCGCTTTGACTTAATTCTTTCGAGTGAGACTTCCTTCACACATGTTGACACAACTCATTTTTCTTGTACCAAGCACAACTCGGATGGCTGGGGAAATGTTCTCATTTCGCCACCTTGTCTCGGTCTGGTCAACTAGCCTTGCCTTACCGCATCATGATGGAAGTTGTTGCACCAAACCAAAGCAAACTGGTGATGGACTCGGTCCCGACTCAAGGTCAGAGCATAGCAATGGTTTTGCAAGACTGCACAAGCGCATCTCGATCCTCGTATCAAGAGACTACCAGTTTTCACCAAGTCTACGAGCTTCAATAGCATCACGAAAAAACATAAAAGGAGCCTCTTCCCTCGCTCAAATCCTTTCTTCTTCACTCCTCATCCGCATTCCTTCCTCACAATCACTCTTCACTTCTAGTCTCTTCACTCGCTCAAGGGACTCAACACCTTCTTTACAAACACTTTCATTCCACTACAGCAAAGATGAAGCTGTCTGCTGTTACCCTCTTGGCTCTCACCTCGAGCATCGCCGCAGCTCCGGCTCCGGTTGCTGAGCCTGGCCGCGACGTCGATCGTCGTGACTGGGACAGACCTTCCAGGGGCTGGAACGACTGGGACGGTGACCGCCGCAAGGGTGGCTACGACCACGGCCGCAAGCCCGACTATGACCATGGTCGCAAGCCTGACTACAACAAGCCTTCCAAGGGCTATGACCATGGCCGCAAGCCCGACTATGACCATGGTCGCAAGCCCGACTACAACAAGCCTTCCAAGGGCTGGAACGACTGGGACGATGACCGCCGCAAGGGTGGCTACGACCACGGCCGCAAGCCCGACTATGACCATGGTCGCAAGCCCGACTACAACAAGCCTTCCAAGGGCTATGACCATGGACGCAAGCCTGACTACGATCATGGACGCAAGCCCGACTACAACAAGGGCAAGCCTTGGGAGAACGACTACAAGCATGGAGGCAAGAAGGACAACTACAAGCCTCCTAGCAATGACTACAAGCCCCCAGGCAAGGATTACAAGCCTCCTGGAAAGGATTACAAGCCTCCTGGCAAGGATTACAAGCCTCCTGGCAAGGACTACAAGCCCCCAGGCAAGGACAACTACAAGCCTCCTAGCAATGACTACAAGCCTCCTGGCAAGGACTACAAGCCCCCAGGCAAGGACAACTACAAGCCTCCTAGCAATGACTACAAGCCCCCAGGCAAGGACAACTACAAGCCTCCTGGCAAGAAGGACAACTACAACAAGCCTGGCAAGGGCAAGCCTGGCCGAGATGATTGGGACCATGACCGTCCCGGCAAGGGAGGTCGCGATGACTGGGACCATGATCGCCCTGGCAAGGGAGGTCGCGATGACTGGGAGAATGACCGTCCCGGTAAGGGTGGCAAGCCTGGCCGCGGTGATGGTCGTGGTGACTGGGAAGATGATTGGGAGAACGACCGTCCTGGTAAGGGTGGCAAGCCTGGTCGCGGTGATGGACGTGGTGATGGCCGCGGTGATTGGGACAACGACTGGGAGAACGACCGTCCTGGTAAGGGTGGAAAGCCCGGCCGAGGTCGCGAGGACAGATGGTAAACAACTCCATGACCTCGCTTGGCAAGGACCATGCCAGTTTGCTTGATGCAAACAACCTCGACAACTGGCCACAAGTCTGCGATTGAAGGGCCAGCATTATCTTTTCTGACAGCAGACAACCTACGCAAGGCTTCACTCTTTCATTATTCTCTTGCAAATACCGCTCTTTACCTCTAAGGACTTTACGATTGACGAATGGAAGTCGGAACGACGAATGGTTATGACTGGATTGGTTTTCTTCTTACACTCTCGTTAACATATTTTATTGTAACTCTTAGCTTTAGCAAAAGTGGAAGGAACATGCAGCTACTTACTGTTACTGAATATTACCACATCTGTTTTACTGAAAACTATGATCTTTTATATCAGTGATACCCAATTGTCTTATACTGACACCTATTCAATCCGGCCTGCTCTCTCTTGCTTAGAGGGAACACTTTACTTTACCGACGGTTAATAGGTATTAATTCGACTTCAGAAACATTTATAGGACGATGCAAACATCATATTTCCTGTGCTTCCGCACAAAGTTAATAATGGCTTCTTCGACGTCACCATTGATGATTGAGTCCTTTAAAGCGGGGTTATGTATTACAAACACACGCTGCTTACAAACAATCCACATATTTAACAAACCATATCACACACCCTACTCCTGCAATTCATTCTTGACCTATAAACCCAACCCAAAGATGTCGATACACGCCAATGCAGATGACTCTTGGCATGGAGTCGTGAGTTCAGACTCACAATTCCAACCCGAAAAGGGTCGCTACCATTTATACATTGGACTTTTCTGTCCTTTTGCCCATCGCGCCAACCTCGTTCGTCACATCAAGGGCCTCGAGTCTATTATCGACATCTCGATTGTAAAGCCGTATCCAAAGGGTGACGACAAGGGCTGGCCCGGATGGCAGTTCCCAAGCTCACCTGATGATTACGAAGGCGCTACAGAAGACCAGCTCTTCAAGTCCAAGTATCTTCACCAAGTCTATTTCAAAGATGATCCAGACTACAAGGGACGATACAGTGTACCAGTTCTTTGGGATAAGAAACTCAATCGGATGGTGAACAACGAAAGCGCTGAGCTGCTTCGATGGCTACCCACTGCCTTCGATTCAATCCTTGATTCCAATGCGCAAGGTCGAGACATTGACCTCTACCCAGAGAGTCTACAATCTACCATTGACGAGATCAACGTGTGGATGCAACGCGACCTTAACAGCGGAGTCTACAAAGCCGGTTTTGCACCCACTCAAGAAGCGTATGACAATAACGTACCAACTGTCTTTGCGGCGCTCAACAAGCTCGAACAATTGATTTACAAGAACGGAGGTCCATACGTACTTGGGAAAGACATGACTGAAGTTGACTTGCGTGCATACGCGACTATCATTCGTTTCGACGTTGTGTATGTCAACCACTTCAAATGCGATCTTGGAACCATTCGTGGAAACTATCCAGTTATCCATGAGTGGGTGAAGAATTTATACTGGAATGTGAGAGGGTTTAGAGAGACTACCGATTTTAGACACATCAAGGAGAACGTAAGTATTGCTTTAGCTGTTCTCTTGCTGATGCTAACCATACGCATAGTATACCAAGAGTCATTATGATATTAATCCACGGGCTATTACGCCTTTGGGCCCGTTCCCTCACATCGAGGATGGAGTTAACCTTGATTTTGGTAAGCTCAAGCCTGGGTCGATCCGTCATCCTGCTGTACTTTCTCGTCAGAAAGAGCTGTATGGCTCATCTGAGGAGATCCCTTCACACATGTAAATAGGTTTACTCCTCCACTAAACTTAGTCTATCATCCCATCGTATCTCAAGTAAGACTTGGCTTCCCAGCGTTCATTTCCAAGCCAGTCGCAGACTGTAGCCATGTATTCCAATCGATATCCGTATCAATATCCATGTTCATGTCTATATCAGTAAAGGCTTCAGTTTCCAGACTTGGGTCAGTCCAAAGCCAAGATCCGACGCCTGTATCCATTGGCTGACTATTTACCCAATTTGTTGGTGGGGTATTCAGCTCAGTGCCGTCGAATCCACTTGAGCGATGCCCGGAGTTGAAGTGCGAAGGGTCCGACGAGGCATTGAGGTGCTGTCGTCCATGGTTGTTATGGATTTGAGCATTATTGTTGGAACTATCAGTTTCAAGAGTCATCTTCGCCGTTTCCCAGACTAGCGACCGCCAATGTTCGAGGAATTGACTTTGTGGCTGTGATGAGTCAGGGCTGACTGGGATAGGCAGAGAGCCATCGATCCTCTCCAACGTTTCCACCAACGATGGGTTCTTGCGAATCTGTTCGAGCTGAGAGGCGCGATGACTTCTCGCTTTGTCCATCAACTTCCGTAGAGGAATCCACATGCGCACATCCTTAGTTATGCTATTCTGAGATGGAATCAACCATGGACTGTGTAAAGCGATCCATGCACGCTCGATGGTGGGTGACCACTGCCTGCGGGAAATCTCAATCAGTAGCCAGACAATAGCATACCAATGGGTATACGTTTGGTATATCCATCTCCATTGGCGGCACCTCGTCTCAGCATTTAGAGCGTGGTTATGCTCTGCTATTTCGATAGCAGCAGTGAGTAATTTGTCTCTAACTTCATCCGAGAACTGATCACTCGGCGAAGCAAACAATGATGGAAGGTACACCAGGAGGGTCAGTTTGGACAAGACTATGCGAGTAACGACGACCCCGACCCAGTTAATAATGTCGTCGGGGTCGGTTGAGTATTTGGCATAGCCCTCCTCAAGCTTTGAACGATGGGATTCAAGTAACCGTGCTTGATCTTCAAGGCTTGTACCGCCTGTTTGAGGGCTAGAAGCCATCAGCTGCATTGACATAAAAGCCAACTCGCACATGGCCACACCCAGCGACATATCCGTGACGCCTTGGCGCTCCGGAGGCATCTCTTTTGTCTCCGGTTCAATATCGGAGTCGTTGATGTTGAGAGGCATCTTAGTGTCAAAACTGCCTTCTGTGACTGTGAACTCGGTTCCCTGATCCTCGGATGCACGAATGTCAACAACTATAACCATCCACCAGAGCCGACGCCGCTGTTCAACTTCAAAGGGAGATAGGTGTGAAAATTGGGAACCGTCTCTGTGCAAACCGACAGAGCGAGCCATGCGGATCAGAAGACCTGTCATCATCCATATGTATACTGGGCTATCATATCTCCGAGCAAGGGAAAGGAAGATGGTCAAAGTCTGGACATGAACTATATCTGGGTCGTTGAGAAAGTCTGCTCTTGCAAGGGTTTGCTCAAGACCACGACGGAACTTGAGGTTGAGGTCTGTTTTAGTAGCGCCAAAGTTGGTCAACACATCCTCATCTTCCATCGATGTTATCGCAGCGTAGTAAATGGAGAAGAGTAGAGCTTGGTGCTTGAAAGTAATTTGAGGTTTAGAACCACGAGATGAACGAACCATCTTCCTGATGCTCGGCATGTGCACTACGTGCATAATGATGTTCATGTTCTCTTCAAATACATCCAACAAGAATGGAATTTGAGATGGCAAGGGATTAAAGTCTTGCCCGCCTAGTGATGATGGCGACATGTCATTTTGGAATAAGAATGCATGTCGTTCCGCGGGTTCTCGGTGTTGTTCTTGCGTGGACGGAGTGGACGCAGGGAAGTCATCGTCCTCAGAGGAGGCTCCATCATCTCCCATTCTACGAGTGTCCATCTGTAGTCCCTCAAGCTATGGACAGTTAATAATCACAATACGAGAAGACCCTATAGCTACTGACCTCATCACTTATTCGGGACCAAAAGCCACTGGCGATATAACGTCTTTGATTGGCATCTTTGAGAACCATGCGACCGAAATGCTTCTGTACGTCTGATGCTGTTGATGAGGACGGACTAGCTGCAATTTTGACGTTCTCGGGGGGTGATGCAGCGTCAGAAGAAGCCCCCCGACTGCTAGCATTAGCAACCTCGAGCTGACCCCTCAATTCTTTGACCAGATTCTCAAGAGTCTGCAGTCTTTCCAGAGCTTGGTCACCACTCGGCCTACTCTCGGTCTGCGCATCACCGTTGAAGCGCTCCAACCGCCGAGCCCATCTAGGTGGACGATCATTGGACGGAACGACACAGGGAATATTAGCCCTGCGACAATTGGAGCAGGGTGAGAGTTTATCGCATCGAACCTTGCGACTGCGACAGACGACGCAGCTGCGGAGCTTTGCAGTTGGAGCAGACCTCGCGCTTTTCTCGGGCGCAGAAGCCGAATCGGGCGCGAGAGGAGGAGGGGTTGGGTCTGGAGCTGAGGGAGGCGACGCCATTTGCGGATTCAAAGGGATGCAAACAGTAACAGTTGTCTTACTAGAATTAGATATTGACTTGGCAAAGGGGGGGGAGGAAGATGTTCTCAGTATTCTCCCGCGTTCGGTCGGTGTGTGAGGGTTATTCGCGTCCTTATTTTCTTCAATGCTTTGGGTCAATGAGCCGTGGTTGTTGAGAATTGGATAAGGCTAATTAGCGTGTGCTATCAAAAGGGACCAGCTAGACATATTCAGCAGGCAAACTATACACAGCAGGTGGATCAATACTAAGTGTAAGTGGACTTGATGTCCTTTCTATCTACTGTTCGTATTTATGGACTCACTTTGAGATTATTTACTGCCATGAAAGGCTGTTGAGAAATGCATATTACACGATCATGATGTTCTTGAGATAGGGGCTGTTAGTGCAGAGACAGCTAATCGGGCGCTGGAAATAAGCACTACTACCCTTCTCGTCAGCCCCCACATCTTCACCACCAAAAGCAAAGCATTCATATTCATTAATCTCATCTCATCTCAGACAACGACAGAGTCGACGAATAAGCAACACCAAGCTTTATTTACAACTATAAATAGAACCTTATCTCATTACACCGTACATCAATACATTCCTCGCATCGCCATCATTCCACAACGAGACACCTCACGCTTGATCCTCCAAAACATGGCCCCCTTCATAGAAGGGATATGCATCTCAAGGGATGTCTTGCTACTGATGACAAGTCCAGGGCCGGATTTCGTTTCGCTTCATGACATTCTTTCTTCGCAATCCATCTTCTTGACTCGCTCTGCATTAGCTTCACTTGGCCTGCAGACTGCTGTACTTGGCCTTTCATGTCTTTGACGATAGCACAGAGTCACTTCTCACACGATGATTCCCTATCGGTAACATCGCCCAGGCCAAGCGGCCATAGCATGGACGTCACTGCATCCACTCTCAACAGGACCAGTCCCCTCGATTTCGATTTCGCCAAGATCCAGCCTTTTGTCAAATCCGGCGCCTTCCTCGAACCGCCCGACACTTCGTCTCTTCTGAACGACTCTCACGACTCTCAACTCTCCAAACGCAACAATCGTTATGCAATGCGCTTCTCCTCCAACGCTGGCATCATTGAACAGTACGCAAGGTCGTGGAGTCAAGACCTCAGTGGCAATCTTCCACTCGAACAAGACATGAATTATGAGAAGCTTGTTGGTCCATCATCGGGTAGCAATACACCGAGATGGCCTTTCATCAATGACGATAGCCTCAACACACCTGACTCAGTAGAGCCCGCCAGCCCTCTCTTCCCTACCACTACCAATGCCGTCTCGCAGCCCAGACAGATTCACCGAATTGATGAAGATCTCGAGGACTGGGCTGTCTTGTATGTCTCGCCGTTCGATGCGGTTCCAGAAGCCACTGAAGCAGAGCTTCCTCCGCCGCCACCTGGTCGATTATCCTTCCGTCGCTCGCGCAATAAGGTCATGACATCTGCCGAGTTTGAACAATTGCGGAAGCAAAGGGCTAGAGAAGAAGCTGAAAGACGGCTCTACGAGGGCGAAGACGAGGAGGACAAGATCGACTACGAGGGTGTCGACGAGGCTGAGCTTGTCAGAAAGCAGATGGCGCAGCGTAAGAAGCAACAGGCGCACCTTGACAACTACCGACAGCGGATGATGAAGAGTACCAAGGGACCTGACCTTCCAACGATACCGTCTCATCATTCGAGAAAGCCTTCGTCATGGTCTATGAAGTCCTTCAAGACATTCCGAGGTCACCAAGAGGAAGCAACAACACAATACGGCGGGGATGACGATGAGGACGATGTGCCTCTAGCCATACTTCAGATGCAACGACGCTCTGATGGGAGATCAGACTATGGTGTGCAGCTTCAATTACGATCACCATTGCCAGCCTTTGCAAACGGGTTGCCGCAAGATCCATATGCCGGGGCTATGAACGCTCAATGGCCGATGAACAACCAACAGCTTATTCCAGGTGGTCTTGTCGGCGTGATAGCAAGTGAAGAGCGCGCCAAGGCGATGCGACGTGTTGCTCCAAGTCATGGCTTCCAGCCTTTACCTGACACCAACAACGCTTTCAACTGGGCCTCGTCATCTCATCAGCCACCGCCAATACCTGGCGCATTCAATATGCCTGCCATGCAACCGCCAATGCCATACTCGCGACCGCAAACGCCAGTTGCTGTGCCACAAATGCCCCCAGTCCCTCCCAATAACCAAATGTTCAACTTCATTCAAGCCCAAACGGACTTCTTGCGCAGTATGGCCACTATGAATCAACAAAGAGGTGGTCAGGCCTGGGACCAACAGTCTGCAATGGGTATGGGTATGCCCGGTGCAATGCCTAATTACACCCCTTCAAATTATGCTCCTTCAAATTACGCAAAGTCCAATTACGCGCCATCAAACTATGCGCCGTCCAACTATGCGCAATCCAATTATGCTAGGTCAACTTATGCAAAGTCAACGTATGCTCGCTCAAACTATGCCAAGTCTGTTCACAACCGAGATACTGCATACGCCCCTTCAGTCGCACCATCAGAACGAAACACTGTCGGCATGCCAAGTCGCTACAGACCCGTCTCAAAGGCATCGCAACAAGTGCGCTCAGAAAAGGAGACCCCAAGGGTTTCTACCTCAAGTAACTGGAATCGTAACCGCAACACCAGAGCGGACACAGCAGCTATCCTCGAAGGCGACAGTACCGACAGCGAAGATGATGAAGCATTTTGGAGAGCGAAGAAGGCCAAGCGAGACAGGAGAAGGGCCATGTGGATTCAAGAAAACGATTTGGGGATCAAGGGTGAATGGATCATCTGAGCAAGATGTAGAACAAATACCATGGCGGTTAGGGGAGGAATAATTATTAATATCAGGAAATCTAATCGGGACGCGATACACACGAATAGTAATTTTCATAGACTTCTCTATAGATTATAATCACTACATACTTTCAAAGTAACGCCATCCTGGCAAGATCAACAGTATTAGATTGTCGTAAATCGTTTAACACAAGCGATTTGCCTGCTATAAGGGGTTGACAACATGTCCCTGTCCATGACCGATCGGCCATGGCAAGTAATTAACTATATACCATAGAACAAAACATCCATATCCAAGTAACTAATCCGATTAGATGATCCAATATATGCTGTTATATTCACGCATCTTGGCGCTCTGCCGTTCTAATGTCGACTTGCGAGTCTTTGTGGGGACTCCTCGAGGAGATGGAAGAACTGACTGCATGCTGTGGTGGGCCTGGACGGTAGATCTGCGCAGCTATTTCGGATGATGACCTCGACACAGGGCGAGAGTGGCCAGTCGGGTCACCACGGGCTGTGGCAGCCAATGCGTCAAGCTGTCCCATGGTGTCAATCTGCGTCGACGACTTGGACTTCATGAAAGATGCTCGATCGTCAGCCATGAACTGGTATCGGGCATCTGGGTTCTTGCGCCAGAAGACGAGCGCACTGGAAATGATGATCATGAGGAGCAGAATAAGCGAAAAGGCTGCATTGGCGACGAAGAGGACGAGGCCAGTGACTGAAGGACCCATCCTAGGCATACCCAGAACGTTGGTGAAGATGAAGAGGCAGATGGAGTTGAGAAAGTTGAGCACAAAGATGGCGATGTTAAAAGAGTTGACACTCTTATCCATGAAAGGCCGCATGACGCTCGTAGCGATCAAGGCAGCGACTTCGATGACAATGAGAGCAACGGCCTGGACTGGGCCACTCTTCTGGCTCAGGGCGATGAACATGCCCTTGACGAAAACATAAGCAAGCTGAGGCACAACAAAATAATAGGCCGAAGCTCGGTACGGGATGTACAGGAAGCCCCATTTGTTCAATACTCGCGAGTCGGAGAACAGGGTGACGACGGGGTTGCTGTGTCGCGCAATGGTGACGATCCTGAAGGCCGCCATGGCAAGGGTAGCTGTCACGAAAATGAGGAAGAAGACAGCAAGAACAACCAATGCGGGTGAGTCAACTTGAGTGAATTCCCAGAGACAAAGAATGACCATGGGAGCAAAGCCCATAAGGGTGAGTCGAAGAAGGATGCCCTTGAGGATTGTCTGCCACTCGGTTCGGAACTCGAGGAATCGCTCATGCTTAATCCAAGCCTGCTTTGCGAACAGGTCAAGGACAACCTTGGCGAGAAGAACGAGTATGCAGGTGAAGACGATTGCGATGAGGAAGAAGGTGAGAGCGGTGACGAAGAGGTTCGTCGTCTCGATGTGGGAGCGGAAAGCGACACGCTGGATACCGTAGACCAGGAAGGAACCACTCTCAAGCTCGATGTTGGCCCGTTTGGTCATGGCAAAACTACGGCGAGCAAGAGTTGCGGCGCCGGGAATGTAGTCGAGTGATCGCTTGGCGACTTGGACTGAGGAAGTGGCAAGATGATCGAAGATGCGAGCAGGCGTGCCACCTGTTGCGCGTTGATACCAGGTGAAGATGTCCTGCATCCAGCCAAGTCGGATGATGCCCATGGTCCATTGGAAGTTCAGAGTCCAGGCGTCAACGATGGGCGGCATGGTGATTCCTGTGAGTCCGATGATAGCTTGGGCCTGGAAGTATGTGAAGAGGGCCAGGGTGTTGGCAGCGAGATGGGCAGCTGCATTGCCGTAGCCGGCTAGTGAGATGCAGGCCGACGAGACGAGGCCAATTCCGATGATGATGGCGGTAACCCATTTGACGGAGAGCTGTTCGACGGTCTTTCCAGTGGAGAAGTCGGCCTCGACGCAAGCGACGCTCTCCCCAGTGTCGGTCATATTGACAAAGGCGCGGACAGTAGCATCCAAATCAGGAATGCCATAGGCGATGTCGGGAACTTGGTCCAAAGCATCGCCGAGTTTGAAGTTGAACTTGATGTCGATATCACCAGGTGTCATGGGACAAAGAGCAGGGAGGTCAAGGGTCGAGGAACAAGGGTCGACGACTTGGCGGATGAACTGGTAGCCGTAGACGACGAGGGCGACGTCAAAGACGACTCTGCCCTGGACCGAGGCTACAGCGTTGACATTGAAGGTGGCGACCGAGTTGTTGGGAGTGATGACAACATGGAAAAGACTGGCGGTGATCAAAGAGCCTCGTTGACAGCTGTTGAGCGACTTGGACTCGAGAACCCTGTCGGCTGTGGTGAAAGAGGCGAGCCATGAGACGAGAACGAGGACCGACGTGAACAACTTCATGACTGCGGTGGTGCACTGAATTGGCTACAGGCGACAGGACGCTTAGTGGATGGAATAAACTGTGTCGCGGCGATCAAGAGCTTATGGCCCGGGTGTTGAAAAGGTTGCGACGGAATTAGTTAACGCTATGGCGCATTGTTGATGTTGAGTCGCGATGATAATTAACGAGCGAGCGAGTGGATCCAGAAGTCAAGTCGAGTCGAGTCAAGGGAGAAGAGAAGATGTTTTCGGCCGAGGCGGAGAGTCACTCAACTCAACAAAAGTCCGGAAATTGAAGCGAGAGTGTCGGACGGAGACAGAGAGACGCTCAAGGATGAAAGCGACCGTCTAAAATGTCTGTCTGCCCTTTGCTGTCGTGTTGATTGATATGGGGAAAAGTTGCAAGTTGCTGGGGGATGAGCACCTTGAAAAGCGGGAAATTGGGGATCTCTCTTGTCTTGTCACTGAGGCGAAGCAAAAACATTCCACAAGCGGGGCCGACCCAATCAACACTCTTGATCAGGATTAGTCATTGGCAAAATGGCTGGTAATTGGCACTTTTGGATACGAGATTACGGGTACGTACCCTTGACTGTAAACAAGGTTACAACGGCCCAACCTCCGAATCCTCTTTCTCGATTGACTTCGTCAGCTTCAACAGCCAAGAGTGAATTTACAATTCTAATCATGAATCATTTTCGACCAATTATAGTAAAAGTAAAACTCCAACTGTGACTTGTGTTTCTGTGGTAATTTAATCACTCACTCACTCACTCTTGATCAATTGAATCCGTCATCATCGCCAACGCTTTTGACGTCATGGAGCATCTTCTTCATCGCGATATCCGGCTTATCAGCGTTATCAGCGGGGTTATCCGCCAGCACTAATTCCCCTACCCTGCAGCATCATCAAAACCTTTTTATTCCCATTGAAGAGACCAAACCGTCACGCTAACCCTCACTGTTTATATGTATCCCTGTTCAATTAAATGCCATGTTTACGATATGATTAAGATCGCCCCAGCCTGACTGAACCTGAGACGAAGGATCAAGAAGCATGTGATGCCTTGTTCACCGGCAATTCGAGACCAAGATCCGATAGACCAGAGTTCGCACTATATATAGCACAGCCTCCTTTTGACGTACGATAATCGATTAATTTCAATTACAGCCTAAATTAAATTGAATTGAAAAAGGAGGCCCGTTGCGAAGAAAAACGAATCAACTTTCTCGATCAAGATGAAATGTGCTATAGCTGTTATGACAGACCACCATACCGTAGCAATCATATATAAATAATATCCAGTCCTAGTCTTTTGTAAAAGTTAAAAATGCAGGTAGAGAACAGTAAAACTATTATAATCCAAAGCTTGGCATCAATCGGCAAAACTGTTCGTTATTTGTAAGTTGGAAGACCACTTACCCAAACTACACAGGAAAGAGATTCGTTGACGGCGTCTACCGTAGTATCTTGAGAATCTTACCGCGGAAAAGAAGAAGCAGGTAAACCCTGACTCGAGATGAACGGCATCCAGTGCAAGAGTAGAAAATGATCAAGACGTGCATAGTTGTTTGCCCATGAATGATTCGTATTTAACACGTTGTAAACGGAATGAAACTGATTTCACGAAAATTTATTATACAGCAATGAGCTGTGACTGTTTTACACTATTAAAACTTAGATCAACTCCAAAGTTCCGTTGTAGTTCCTGATTCTCTCGTCAAGAATGATGGAGCTCAAAACCCAGTTGCCATCGCGAGACAACTCTCCCTCCAGTCTCTGTCCTCCATCGACGAGACGAACATGTCGCGACGAGTTTCCGAAACCACCACCACCCTGGCTACCGCCGCCAGGCACCTGGAGAGTCTGGCCAGGGTAGATGAGATCAGGGTTGCTGATGTTGTTCATTCTGGCAATCTCATCGAAAGATGTGTTGAATCGGCCGGCGATGCCTCGGAGAGTGTCACCTTGCTGAACAGTAACCTGCGAGGAACCACCGTGGTGGCCGCCGGCGGACCAACGGAAGCTTCCTCTATCGTTCTCGAGAAGCTTGTTGAGGGAGATGGAGGTGTGCTGGTAGTCGCCATCCTCACGCTTGCAGGAAGCGTGGAGGACATAGTCGCCGTGAGCATCGAGCCTGATGTCTCGGGATGAGGCGGTGAAGTTACCGGCGTAGTTACCGCCACGGCGTGAGTGGCCGCGAGAAGAGCTACGGCTACGGCTGCGGCTTCGGCGGCGAGAAGAGCTGCGACGACGGCCAGAGCTGCGGTGGTGGTGGCTGTGACGGTCGTCGTCTCGTCGGTCGTCATCCCGTCTCCTCTTCTCATCCTCGCGTCTTCTCTTCTCCTCCTCCTCTCGGCGCTTCTCTTCCTCTTCTCTTCGCTTTTCCTCCTCCTTCTTCTCATCACGGTCATCCTTCCAGTCCGAGGCGGCGTCCTGGAGCTTGTGACCACTGAAGGCTCCTGCTAGCGCACCGATGACAGTGCTGGACTTGCTGTGTCCAGTCTTACCACCGATCTTGTGACCACCGAAAGCACCGGCGGCACCACCAGCCATGGCTCCCATGAAGCCACGCTCGCCATCTTGGGGTTCACCTTCACCACCCTGGAAGTCTCCAGGACCAGATTGGTTTTGGTGAGACTGGGAGTAGTATGAAGATGCTTCTCCTTGGTTTTGTTGGTATCCTCCTTGCTGGGGGCCACCTTGCTGGTAGCCGCCCTGTTGGTAACCACCCTGCTGTTGGCCGTACTGTTGCTGACCATACTGCTGCTGCTGCTGGCCATACTGCTGGCCTCCCTGCTGATATCCGCCTTGTTGGTAGCCACCTTGCTCATTGCGACGGTCATCGCCCCCCTGCTGAGGGAAGCCCTGCTGCTGGAATTCGGTGTTGTGTCCGTAGCGAGTCATTTTGTTTTGGAGTCTTTGAAGTTAGAAGAATAAGATCTTTCATCAAGACTTGAGATCCGGCCACTATATATGCCTGACTGTCACGGTGAAGGCGAAGGTATTCGTTCGCAGCCACAGTTGACGTCTCCAATGATACCCAAGATGAGTCCAATCGGAGACCCCAACGTTGCGCAGAGTGGGTTCTTGTCTGCACCGCCTCATATCATTGAGTGATGCCACGTATCTGCTTGCGAAGCTTTGAGCAACACTTGGCTCTTTGCTTGGTGGTCACAGCTGTCTTGGCGTTTTGTCCTGCCGCTGGCTGTGGCAAGATGCAGGGGTCCCTGTTATTTTTGGAACAAACCTTGATGAGGGGTCTTTGCAGTAGTCTTTGCGTTACCATGGTTTAGTTGTTGTGATACCAAATGATTAAATGATAGTGAGTATCTTCAAAACTGCCAAGATGCCCAACATGTCACTACCTCAGTACAGCGCTTGTGTCTTGTTGGTGTTGAGGCCGCTTTGCTTAGTGCCAAGCTTTGGGACGGTTAGTTCGGCAGACCGCCCAGACGCGCACACCGTACCCTTAGCCCAACTCTTGGTGGGGTTCATCTTCATTATAGCTTCAACCCAAGAGCCAGCGGCTGTTTTACTAGTTTCCATGAGACACCAATGCGACGTCGTGTGATACTATCACCGCCAGATGATGCTTCACCGTCTTGAGTCGAAAGCCCTTCCCCAATTGTCCAATACATGGCGAAACTTAGCATCAACCACATTGAAGATCCGTCTGCCGTTACAGCGGTCGCCGTTATTAACGATCAGCAGTTAAAAGGTTGACACGAGTGGTAAGTTCTAGGGTCTACTGCTCCGCTCATAAAACAAATGGGTATCTATTCATATACGGTTCTAAATAGGCATGATCCTTCGCATCATCCTCTTGCCAAACCATGTTATCGTGAACAAGAAGCTAAAGAGGCAAGATGCTATACCAAGTATCCATGCGCCTTCTATTGTGTAATTCGAATGCCAGTGCTTTGTGGCTGCACTAACAATATCATCGGAATTTAGAAGGTCAACACCTTCCTGCGCAAGTGTTCTCCAGACGTAGTTCCTCCGTGACACTGGCCATCCTGGCAATTCCCAGTATCTTGACTTGAGGCCAAGATCCTTCGCAAGTTGGACCTGATTTCTTAAGTTGATCTTTTGAGACCTGCTAAAGTATGGGATGACTGTGCCAATAGCCCTCCACAAAGATACAGAAGCAGTATAGAATTCGTTCTCTCCGACTTCAAGACAAAGGCTGTCATTTCTCTGACAGAAACCGGGTCGTGCCAAGAGATCTAGAGATGCATCAAGGAATACATCATGATACCTTTGCCATTTGGCCACATCGGGGCCAATGTTAACGTCTCGCCGCTTGACGATATTCCCAGTACCCACAACAGTTATCGGTCCAGATGTGAATGATGCATTGGCAGATGTCGAAGACTGCTTTCGATGATATGAGAGATAGCCCTTCTCCCGTAGAGGCTCCAACTGCTTTAGAACAACTGGCCAAGTCTTTGCGGGGTCATCCTTGACGTCGATGAATAGGATAAGGGTCTTGTTCGGTTCAGTCGCAAAGACGCCCACAGGGTCATCTGTATCCGCCAAGTCATCGACATAAGGTGGAGAATTGAACGAGTCGAGGATCTGCAGTAGGGGCGCGATGTAGAGAGACTCGAGTGTGTTCTTTGGTATGAGGTCCCACCAATGGTGACCAACCAAGAGATCTTTCCCGTTGCTGCTTAACCACACATCTGCCTCTACACTGGCACACCCGACAGATAAAGCCGAGAACAACGGCCGTGGTCTTAGATAGTCGTTGTGAGAATGCACCATGACTGGCGAAACCTGAGTTGATAGGTCTACAACCCATCGCTTGGCACTTTCGGCTGCGTCACCATAGTCTTCAACAGGATCTGCTAGAGCTAAACCTGAGGACTCAAAGTTGTAGACGGCGTATCGCTCGACGACAAACGTCAACAGAAAGAAAGATATTCTGATGGGAGGTCAGCTTAGAATCCTCGTGGCAGTAAACTCAACGACTGACAAGACCAGGAGTATTCCAAGACAAGCCGCAACCCAGGGTCTGACCCATCTCGTGCAGAGTCGCCAAACGCGAGATCTGTATTTCATAGGAGCGCAAATGGTATCTGAGTGTGCACCATTTTCGCTTGAAGGACTTCTCGAGCGAAGTGGGCGGTACTCGATATCATCTTTGTCGGTCAGACTACACAAGTAGCCTGTAAAGTTCATCGTGAGACACGAACAATGAAGACACTTGAATCAGCCATAGCAAACAAAAACATCAGGACGTCTCCATGTATAAAAGATACGACGAGAGCGAAAATTCCCGTGAAGTGCCGACATGATCACACGGCAGGTTCTGGGCCTTGAACTAATTACTGGTGCCGTATTACAGCTGTTCTAGAACGCACGTGGTTCCACCATGAGGCTATTCGCTGGCCAATCCCAGCCATCAACTCAACCACGAATGTCTAGCACGAGTGACATTTACTTGTGATCGACGGTAGCGTATAGATTGTTCTGATAGCCGTATTTAATGCACGTGTAGAAATGGAGAGATGTGGGGGAATCTTGGGCGAGTCAGTTGAGACCGGTTTGTGTTGCAATTGAACATCGAGTACTACGCTGCGACAAGCTACCAGGTGTTTGAGGAGATAACTTACTGTTGGAGGTAAGAACAGGGTTATTTCGTAGTGTCTGAGTAATTTAATATACATGCATAGTTGCTAGACCCATTGAGTATTATGAGTTGTCTGCTGCTTTGGAGGTATCGGTTGATGCAATTAAACAAGCACATTGGAGGGTTATATGCCAAAAAGAAAAGCCTCTCAGACACATACGACCATACCTACCAGAAAATACGGGATCCCGTCCGCTCTCCCATAGTCAAGCTGGTAAGGGGCGGATTAGTAGTTGGGTCGGTGACGACCAGCGAATCCCCGCTGTTGTATGT